>NW_017257198.1:550548-605663 GCF_001594055.1 Mycetomoellerius zeteki
GACATTCCTATATATGAAATAATCCCCCCTAAATTAATTTGGTAAAGAACTTATTGCGAAAAATGTATTATATTCATAACATCTAACTTTGACCGATTGTTGGCGTTCTTTATATTTATGAATAGCATTTACAATGGTCGTACTTATCCTTAAATAATTTATAGTTTTCTTCTCTTTTTGCCGTGTTAAACATCTTGTACTTTTCTCTCTTTAATCAGAAGATAGCATTATCTGACTAGTCTCATGATAGAACTATGTAATATTCTTATCTTGTTAATAATAATAATAATAATAATATCCATGTAATATTATTAACATAATTTTTATAAAATAAACATGTGAATAAAAGTACATATATGTATATGATATATGATGATTAGATTTTTTAATATATATAAATAATATTCTTTTTGTGATATAAAAAAATATTTTATTTATTTTAAGGAATCTGTATTTTAGAAATATAAAAATTTGATTTTTTATATTTCTTACTTTGATATTTTTTTTGGATAAGGCAAAAATCGTTGAAATAACAAACTGCGAGTGCTTGCACTTTTGATGAAAAATTTTGTTTAATATTTATATCATTTCTCAATCAAAGTTAACATTATTAAACTAATAACATTTACAATACCTACATCATTTAAACGAATAACGTTTAGTGATCTTCAGTAAAATAAATGTAGCACACATAAATGTCGATTTATCATATAACATTTATCTATAACATTTGATCTATAACATATTTTATTATTCGTATGTACAATTTTTATAATAATATAATAGACGATAAAATACAAGATAAATGTGTTAGCTGTTGAGATTTTTATTTTTATTTATTATGAAATAATTAAATATGTGTGCAAATTTTAATATTAATAGATTTTCAAATATTAATATTAATAAATTTTTATTTCATAAATCGTTATATTGATACATATAATGTGGACATTTACATTTTAATGAAACAGAAGTTGTAGTGATTTTTCAGTTAGCGCAGCGAAACAGTCGACATCGCGGAGAAGAAGCAACAATATTTTTATATAGAATATTGACTTAATATGCTTTTCTTAAAAGTAAATATACAAGAAATATTAACAATGTTATTACATTTATTGTGTAATATACATACTTGAAAAGGATTAACCAATCTTTCTGAAGACTTGGAAGACTATACTGCGTGATGCAGATCGATGAGGAATGTCAAACTCTGAACATTGATGTGAGATTATATAGAGTTGTAGAGATACCTACTATTGTCCGGGAAATATATTGCAAGTGTTCCCCGAACTCTTCATTCGTGGACAAGACGTCGGGGGGATTCTTTAGTGAGTAATGCAAGCACAACAAGTTACGATAACGTCAAAATAAATCGTAAATGATTGGAAACATTAATTAAACATGATCCCTTCGCAAATAAGCTGTCAGTCGTCTGACCATTATATAATTTTTGTATAACAATTACTTTTATTTTCTTTTATAGATTCAAAAATTCTTTTCTAGGATTAAATTATATGCATTTACGTGTCTGTAAGGTGGAGGTGGAGTTTATGCCGAGAACATAAAAAAAATTTCAAAATTGAGATCTTTATCATTTTTTAATCCAATATGGCGCTCTATCATGACAATATTTACTTCATATAAATATTGTGCAATCTGCACTTACGAAATAGTTCACAGACTAGTAGTTTGCACAAAAAAATAACGTGGAATTCTTGGAATTGGACTTAGACATCTAATTAAAATGTTATTGTTATATGAAAATTTATATGTATGTGTGCGTGAGATATTGATGTAGTAGTACGTAGTAATGTGTTAGTGACGCGTAAATCGTTTGTGTAAGTCCTACTTACATTGTGATTAATTACCTTTAAGATCCCCTTAATTTTTTAATTCGTGCATGCAAGGAAACAAGCTATGAAGTAATGCATCATAAACACAAAAATTATACATATCAGCATGCCACGCTCAATACATGAACATTGAACGTGTTCTAGCATGCATCAAGATGTCGATCATGTAACTTCTTCTCTAAAATGAAAACGTGAAAATTTTTATGTAGGTATGTACGTACATATACACACATACATACAAAAAATTTTCACTTTTCACCTTTCCGTTCTAGAAAAAGTTACGTGATTGACACTCAGAATAGGCATACTTATCATTCAAGAAATCAAGCATCGTGTAATTCCAGCTTAAATATTTGTTTTTTCAATATAAATCAAAAGATGATGCTAAAAGACAAATTAAATTTTAACAGAGAAGATTTTAGCAAATGGGACGTTAGAACGTTTTTTTATGACTTTCCCAATTCCAGCGTTCCTTTTCTTTACGAAAGATTTTCGTTTGTAGATTTATATCAATATTTAGATAATTGTAGTCTTCGTTTTGTGGACCGGTTAATGATAACCATGAATTTGTAGTAGGTGTCGGATTTCTAAAAGTCGATTTGAATTAATTATTAATATACGTCTGAAAAAATGTTTTACAAAACAAAGAAAAAATTTTTGTACCCTGTTTTAGCAAAATCCGTCCACATTTGTGTAAAGTAATTTATCATCGTGTAGTCATCCGAACCAGGTTTGGGTAGCGACAAGTTCATTGCTTTCGCAACTTCTGGGCAAAATAAGAAAAATAAATCCTCTCCGTGAGATACTCCTGCAAAATATTTTTATATTACAAAATTGTTCTAGAATTGCAGACCCATTATTTTCGTTTCAAATTTACACATTTTTTTTAAATTTTTAAGTTTTCTAAATTTCTAAATTACATTAAAGTTTTTGTTAAATAAAACGTTTTGTTGCTTTATGTACAATTATTATAAACAGAGTTGAACGTAATAATTGGACATAAAAATCCAGAAGCTGAATAAAAATATAGATATTTGTATTAATTAGTAATTATATTATACCTGGAAGTCCGAAACGTTGCACTTTTTTCATAAGAGAAGTGTCGCTCTCATAATCGAAATGATATAGATACGTGGATTTATAACCACCAGAAGACTTTTGCAGTTCACATACATTCATTATATCGCGTACAAAATATTCGTCTCCTAAGAAATACATATAATTTATCAAAGTTTCCTCTGATATTTCTTCTTTTCCGAAATATAGAGATTTTAATTCCTCGACTGTAATTCCTATTTTAGGTAATTCGGATAATACGTTTGATAATATTGCTTTTTTAAAATCAGCATTCACTTTTCTCAAATCTTCCTTACTTATATCTGAAATAATTTTAAGAGCGTGATTCTACTGATTATTTTGGGGGATTGCATATCAAACAAGTAATATTTTAGGAGCACTTTTATTAAGAAATAATAAACTTCATGATGTTTGTGAAAAGCATTTATCTCTATAATAACATAAAATAAAATTATATAAAATCATAATATTAAATTTTGTATTTGAATATTTTATTTAGTAGATTTAGATGTCGGCAAACATACAAAATCAATGATAAAACTAATGTTATTTTAAAAGAATATACTCTTAAGATTTACATAATTGTAACTATGTTTGATAATTATATCTTACATATAAATTCGCAAGTTATAATAAAATAGAATTTATTTCTTAATATTATAAGAAAATTAAAATATTGTGAAAGTCTCTTTAAATGTTGACAGCATATTTGTTAAATGTGGATATTATTATAATATTCTTATTAAGTCACACTGTATGAAAACTCGTGCGAAAAAACAAAAAGCAAAATAATTAAAGACTTTTCTAATGAATAACATGCAATTACCTCCAAAAAAGTCGCTACGTAAAATAAATATCCCTTCGTTACGAGTAAATCCTAAAAGAAAGGGCACTTGAACTCCGTGGCTTATATATTCCTTTAGATGTTTAGGAAAAACTGGATTCGGTGATTTGGTGTCCAGACTAGGTGTGAAGCAGAAAGTAAAACTCAATCTCTCCTAATGATATTAAAAATGTAAAAATATTTTATATATACATTAAAATATTTTAGTCTTTGCACAGTGAGAAAATCACAAATTATATAGAAATATAATCCACATTTTACTAAAATATTAAAATACTTACTGCTTCTGTGCAAATTGGCCAGTGTGAATTTTCCGTAAGTATTTTCGCATCAATAGTTTTTAGAAACTCATATGCGACTTTCGGATCTGATGTTGTTTTTCCGAGTTTTTTGGCAAGTCGAAAACCATGGTCCGTCCATTCATGAAAGGCCCAAGGATTTGAAATAACGCCACTTTGTGCGATCACTTTATGGAATAAACCTGTAAAACACAATTATAATGAAACTATTTCAATAAATTTATTGTCGTAACATCTTGATTTCTTTCCTTTTATCAGCATCATACACAATATTAAAATTTATTAAATTCTTAATTTATTCATTATCGATTTTTTTTACACATCCTATGTTGTGATAAGGGGATCCTAAACCGATTACCGAACTTGATCGAGGTCGATAGTGCAGACTGTTTTTAATTCCAAATTCGATAATAATGATATCTTTGATTCATTTCTTACATTATATTATATATGTTTGTGCGTTCTTTAATTCTATAATAATAATTTTGTAATTCGTAAATCCAATTCAGAGATTTTTCACTGAATGGAAATGATGGTAAAGTAGAACGACTTTAGCATACGTGATATTAAAGAAATTCATTTACCTTATTTTTTACAAATTTTTAAATTTTTACATTTTATTATGTCTCGTAACATAAATAAGAATGAGTTTTTTTTACACACACACACACACACACACACATACACATTAAGAAATAAAATTTTTTTTAAATGTTATTTATGAATATATAAAATAGAAAATTAATAAAATAATTTTTTTTATTCAGCTGTTTCCGTTAAATCAAGTTCAAGTTTATCAATGTATCTAAAATAGAACGAGAAACAAGGCTTTTGTATCGAGAATGTTTGTAGACTATAGCTCGTATTCAAAACGCGCTTACAACGATGTTAGCACGCTAACATACTATACTTTACGTCACGCATATTATAGAATTTCAGAGATAAAAGCGCGTTCTGAATACGAGCCTATACCTTTAGCTAACGGAGACAGAGCTAGACAATGTGTAATGGCTCCACCAGCACTTTCTCCAAAAATAGTGACATTTCCTGGATCTCCACCAAATTTTAATATATTTTTTTGAATCCATTTTAACGCTAAGATTACATCTTTCAGACCTTGATTACCTGCTGCCACTTTATTGTTGAGGTTTAGAAAACCTGAAATCATATTAACTCTTACCCTTATAATATTGATATATTATGCTTAAAAGTAAATGATCAAAAATAAACAAGAAAGGTGTTCGTTTTAAAGTTAATAAATTAAGTATAATTCTATATTCTTTTCTATGATTTGTAAATAATCTTTTGCTTTTCAAGGTATTTAGGGGAGACCGGGTCTCGTTGGTACAAGAGATAAGTTGGCATTGCGTTTCGTTTATGTATTTGTGGCAAAAGAAACAATGGAAAAGTTACTGCAAAATATCTCTTTTATAACATAGGTACTTCTCCCTAAGTTTCACTTAAATTAAACAAGTATTACAATAGAAAAAGAAAAAAATCTAATTCAAGAGTAGGCAAGTAAATTTTTGATCATTTCATAATTTCATATTAATGTCCTTTGGCTTGAGGAAACAAATCTAAATAATGTATTATTAGTTAAAAGAAAAGTGTTTGTCAGTACACAACACGTTATTTTGAGTAATAATAGTAATTTATTACAATAAAATGGTCAAAATCAGACGTGCGAAGGGATGGGTTACTTTGCTCATATCATAAGGAAAGGTTAGGTTGACTTATTGTACCGCATGTGTGAACATTCATTTACAATTTAACTCTAACAAAACACTTTATATTTAATATTTCTTTATTAAAATAAGGTAGAACTAAAATAATTTATATTTGTTTTTCAGTAATGACATTTTGCTGTTTGATATCTAGATATGTACTTCTTAGTAATAATTGTATCTTTCAAAGTTATTTTGTAATCGTCAAACAGCAAAATGTCATTACTGAAAAACAAATATAAATTATTTTAGTTCTACCTTATTTTAATACAGAAATATTAAATATAAAGTGTTTTATTAGAGTTAAATTGGAAATAATAGATAATTATAGGGAAATAATGGATTATTTTGAAAATGGAAATATTGAAAATAAATAATGGATTATTTTAAAAATGGAAATATTGAAAATAAATCTAATATGTGTTCACATCCTCTGAGGAAAGTTGGAAAAAGCTCTGAATGCGAGTTAACATAATATACAAATACATATCAAAATAATAAATGATGTACCTAGAACGCCTAATCTATAATTCAGAGTAATCAATATTACATCTTTTTGTACGATATAATCGGGACCATACCAAGCTGTATCACCGGAACCTATAATAAACCCACCGCCACGGATCCATACCATTACCGGACGCTTTTTCGAGGATTCGATTTTTGTAGTATACACATTTAAATAAAGGCAATCTTCATTTCCTATAACTTTGTGTGTGACAAGCTCTACTTGAACAGCTATGTTTCCGTATTTTGACGCGTCTCTTTCACCGGACCATGGTTCCGCTGGTACCGGAACCTAAATATGTAAAAAAAATATATATATAAATAAATGAATATATTTATTATATATATATATTTAGAGTTTAACGCGCGATATTTAGTTTAAAAAATACATTGAAGGTTATAGAAGTTATAGCGGTTATAGAGGTTATAGAGAGGTTATCTTATCGTAATTAATTCGTCAACATTTGAAGAAAATTAAGAAATAATAACTTTCTTTCATTCTAATTAATTCTAATTTTAAAGAAGATCAGCTAAAGTTTATCTTCCTATTATTGTTAAAGAATTAATTATATTGCATGCTTGTGTATAACGACAAGGCACTCATTAACTTACTAAGTAACTTATTACCTTAAATCTAAGTTCGCCAACTGGAGGTTTGGCATATGGTATTCCGCGAAAGGCAAAATAACGAATATTGTAGCCATCTACGACGACGCCGACCAATTTTCCTTCAGTTACTTGTACTCTTATTTCATTCATAATGAGTATACTGTAAGAATAAGAATGAGAACAACATTAAAAGGTCTACTCGTATTTGTTATAATATATTTATGATATTTATAAATATATACTTTTTTAAAATATATTTTAACTTTCGCGCGCGTTTTGATATTTTTTTATATTACAAATTATCATTTTATTACTATTTTTACATTACAAATATTATTGTATTAGTTGCAACATTACATTACATTAGATATTTCAATTATTAATATCAGTTACGTAAAATGAGATTAAGTATAAATCTTTGTGTGTGTGAAACTTTGAAATATAGTAGTTTTGAGTATAAGTTCTGTCGTTTTATCTCTTGACGTTATATTTTTTAGGTCGATGTTCTACCATTTTATCTCTTTATGATATTAGATTTTTGAAGTCGATGTGTTATGTATACAATGTGTAATTTTATTTTTAAAAAATATGATTAGAAACATCGTGTAATGAACAATTGAAATGTCAAGAATGTTTCCATTGTGTTGTCTCTTTGAGATTGCTTATAATCTTAATCGATAGCCACAAAAACAGTGATAATTCAGTAATATTCTCTAAATTAAGCGGGTATACGAAACAAAATATATGAACCGTGTTTTCGATATGATTGCAATACAGTCTTCACACCATGTATGTTAATTCTGTAATATATAATTAATCGGATTTGTTTTCATGAATTATGTCACATGGATTACGTGAGCGAACTCGAAAGATTACATCAGTATTATTTGTTGCGCGTCTTATGCGGGATCTACAATAGAAGTCATAGCGGTCGTAGAGTCTCAAGTCGTAGAAAATTAATCAGTCACAGTTGAATATGAGAAGAATAATCGATTATGATTGGTCAATTTTCTACGACTTAAGACCCTACGATCGCTACGACTTCTATTGTAGACTTCACATTAGAATCTATAAGGCATTGTCTACAATATGCGAAGTAAGCTTGGTTTAAGAAGTAAGAGTAAGAAATTGACCAATCACAGTCGATTGTGAAAAGAATAATTTACTGTGATTGGTCAATTTCTTATGGTCCGTCTACAATACACGTAGTAAGCTTGATTTAAGAAGTAAGAATAAGAAATTGACCAATCACAGTCGATTGTAAAAAGAATAATCGACTGTGATTGGTCAATTTCTTACTCTTATTTCTTAAATCAAGCTTACTTCGTGTATTGTAGACGGGCCATAATAAACACAGACTTTTGCATACCGCATAAGGCAGGGTTGGCAACGTTACTTCATAAAAATAACTCGTTACCGTTAAGCGGATAGCACAGACTCTTGCATAATACATAACACATTAGGCATAAAAAATTCAACCAACCAGAATTCTTTATTTCATGGAAAAGAATGAAACGAAGGACTTTGATTTATTTTCTTAGATTGCTTTTTACTCTCTTGCTTTTTACTCTCTTCTTTTTTCGCGACCGTTTTATCGACAATTGCGTTTTTTTTTACGTGTTGCTTGTCTCTTTCAAAGTTTGTTAACTTTTATTTCGAGCGACAGAAAACAAAAAGCTGCAGGTAAAAAGATAAGAAATAAAAAGTGATAAAAAACAGGAAACAAAGAGCACATTGTAGATCAGGCTTAAAAAATTAACCGAGCAGAGTCCTTTATTTTATACTTTTATTGGTTGATTTGCTTATGCTTTATGCGTTATGCAACGTTATGCAAAAGTCGGTGCTGTGGCCTTTACTGTTTGTTTATGAGGTTGGAATATCGCACTGTAAATTAATGCAAATCTATCCGTAAAATTATAAGGAAATGTTTTAAAAAGATCTTATTTACCTCTATGCTCAAGTAATTTTGTGACACTGTTTTCAATGATTCTTTTAAGCGATATTAATTGAATAGCTTGCACGTTTTAATGCTTCAAAGAAAACTGGCTGGAGTTTCAAGAATGCCTGCCAGTTTTATATATCCTCCACCGAACATACAAATATGTAAATCGGTATAGAAAAAGGAGAAATATGTTATTTATGGGACACTTAGTCTGTTTCGTTTTTGCTATTTTTACAATTTGTATTTTACTATTATACAACTTGTATTTTTCTGTCTCTAATCAGAAGACGTTAACGTTATTTAATTCAGGATGTTTCTGATATTCTTATCGTATAAAATTAAAATGAATCTGAAAAATTTGAAAAAAGTAGATAACACAACTTTATATCACCTTTATATGATAATATGTTATAATTTTTGTGTATGTGTGTAATAAATATATAATAAATATGTAATAAATATACATACGGATAAAAAACATTTTATGCTATATATGACGATTGGATCTGCTCTTTTAATTATCTTCAAATGTGAATCGCGTTTCGAATTTACTCGAAATAGTTCACGCAAGGATATAAATATATATTAAAATCAGTATTCTTTTTGTTAGAATTATAGATAATAAAATTTTGTGAAGTTCGTAAAGCGATATAAATAATATTGTTGCGATACAGATATTATAATAATTTTGACGATAATAATTATAATATTCCAGCAAAAGTTTATGATATTTTGAAAATTTGTTATTTAGAACACTAATACAATTAATACAATAATAAATTTTAATGTTATTTTTTAAAATATGAAATGAGTTGATAGAGTTACTCAACTCATATGATAATTATAATATTTACGAGAATCAATTATTAATTTTTGATAGAGTTGTTTATTAATTAAATGTTGTACCATAAACATAAAATTATTAGTTATACTAAACTTTTACTTCGTTGTTTATTTCTAGAAATTATATAAAATTATATGAAGATGTTACTACATTGTAAAAACATTTTTCATACTTTAAGTGTTTTATAATAAAGCTTTCGAAAATATATATATAACATCGTGAATCTGATTTATAAATTTGATTTTTGCACGCATCACACCTATAAAGCCGCTGTTCATAGTCTATTCTTATATTTAAGGCAATGTCTTATGTTTAAGATCGTTTTATGTGAGGACTTAACTATTTTTTTATTTAAATAACGCCTCTCTCTTCCTTCTGTGATTGATTTATAACATATTAAGACTGTATTTAAATACAGTCTTAAATATAAAATGACTTTAAATACCGGCTTATGCTTTCGTAATCTACGAAATTAAAATAGTGTTTGGATGTTAGATGGTGTCTGTAGGTCCTGACAAAAGATGATCCTGACTACCAAGAAAGTTACTCCATCTACATTAAAGAGCTTCTCTCTATTTTAGAGACAAGAATTAATTTTTTTATATCCCTTATATTTTTTTGGATAATGTCTGCAAAATATGACTTTCAAATTTGATTGAAAAATTCACAACACTGACGATGTTATAAAAGAGTGAATTAAGGCGACTTTGAATTAGATTAGAATATGACTCCAAAAATGGATCTTTCTGTATCGAATCGAATGTATACACGTACACGTGCGCGCATTATTATCATGCATACTTGTTTGACTATATATATTGTATATGAAATTTGAAGGTTAGAGCTAATTATCGAAAATCTATTTAATGTAATATATTTCTTCTAGTTTATATTATATATATATATATAGTACATTATTATATATTCTTCCAACTTAAATTATTTCTAACTTAATTTATTATTCTTCTAATTTACAAAATGCATGTAAACTGAAACACATTTATTTAAACCGCCGAATATAATTAAAAAAGATGATAAAGACTATTAAAGACATTTTTTAGGCGATTAGAGAAAGAAAACGAAAACGCAATGCAATAGTAAATAATTTAGAGAAGAAAAAATTAGGGATGCACCGGATCGTAAAATTACCGGACACCGGATATCCGATATCCGGACAGAATGCAACATCGGGTATCTGGTCGGATGAAAATATGCAGATTTATGTATCAAAATGAGGCAATATGGAAAAGTTTTCATTCTTCCATTTTTGAACAACAATAGACAAGCAAGGGATACAACTTTGAAATATGACATACCTGTCTACTAACAGATATATCTTAGTTTAAAAATATCGTACATTATCGATTCAAAATAGATTTATTTGGTAAACATTTTGATAAAGCTTTGACGATTTTTTAAAGCTTTGAAAAATTAAAATTTATTTCTTCTTTTATAAAATGCTTTGTCTACTTACATGAATAATGCATCTAAAGTATTTAGAAATGCTTTCAAAAATATTGTTGTCTATAAGCTATTTGCTTTAGTAAAAATTACTAATTGTATCAGTATTGATATTTATGGCTTCTTGCGTCGAAATACAAAAGTAAAATATGTGCCAAAATATGATTAGACCATGTGAAATCTTAAGGCAAAAATCATTGGTTCTGTCAGCCCGAGAGATTGGAAGTTTGCGACAGGTACTTAGACTCGTATATGTAGATATATATTGTTCAGTTTGATAATTAATAAAGAAAAATAATAATAAATTACTTTTATTACCTATCTCACCTTACACACCTAAAAAAATAGTTAATACATTGTCCGTAATTTCTGATGGCCTTACTATAAGGCCATCAGAAATTACGGACAATGTTACTTAAGATAATGCATAATGTTATTATTAAATGTTATTATGCAATTGTTGCACTATAGACGTTATAATAAGACTTTTATTGAGGTTAATTATTATCGATACAATAATGAGGTCTTTCAAAGGCATTTTTATATGTATTACGTTTAAAAAAAGATATAAATAGCAAGCGATTACAGTTACATTTGTGATATAAGTGTTCACTGTAGTAGTTACATTACTGTTGTAATCCAAGAAGTTGGTACGAATTTTTAAAAGACGCACGCATTTTCAAAAATTTGCTTATTTTATTGCAACCTGTTGTATTTAGCAATTACATGTAAAAACATTCACTTTTATTGTATTACATGTAAAAACATTTACTTTTATTGTATATGCACTGTATGTGCCCTAAAAGAAAATTGCTGTCCAAAGCAACTCACTGCATTTCATGATCGTAAAATGCAATTCGTTATAAAAATCAAAGAGGAAATTTGATCTGCGGAAAAATCTACTTTATTAACAATAAAAACAGAGAAATCGAACGCACCAGAGACGTTATTTCGAATAACTTCTTAACAGCGTGTCGCGAACTTGTGAAATTCTTGGCGGCACCTTATTTGAAATTTTTTTGCTGCGATTCATAAAATGATGTAATCTCAGCGAACACAAAATAACAACACTGTTAACAGAATAAGTGATTTTTCATTAAACATTTAATGAAAAAAACACTTGTGCAACATTCTTTTTTGGATTCGGAATTCTAACTTCCAAGAAAAACTTGTACCTTAATGGAGAGACTTCCGTTTTGTGCCTGAGTGACAAAATTATTGTCTGTAAGCTATACGCTATAAGGTAAAAATGAGGTATCTTTTGTGTATCTTGCTAAATCTATGGATGGCAACTGTGACTTTTGGAATTAAAGTGAATTATATACATGAATGGAAATATGTTGACTTTATATGGGAAAGTAACGAGCAGAAGGAAGACGCGATAAATTCTGGCCTTTACAATCGTTCTGCGTGTCCGTTATTCGATGCAGACAAAGCTGAAGGTAAATGGATGGTAATCATAAAAGCTGTAACAATTTGCTACAGAAATACTTTTATAAGCAAAAGCTTAACTTATAATATTTAACCACTAATCATATTATGGAACTATGCGTTTTAATAAATATACTTTGGTGATATTAATGCAAGAGACAGCACTGCCATGAAATTGGTTAAATAAACATATCTTTTAATGGCACGTAAGCTCCGTTCACAAATGAGATTCTTACAGATGGTAGAATATTCGTTACTGCTACGAGAGAACTGGGTCCTGGTTCGCCTGCAAGTTTGGCGACAGTAACTGATGAGATAGGACCAGGAGGACCACTTTTACAACCATATCCAGATTGGAGTTGGCATAATAGTAATTGTACGTGTGATGGTATTGTAAACGTAGCTCGAGTACACGTAAGTATCAGTCTTTCGCGTTCCATGATGACAACCAAGAGTTGTCATCACATGTATTATTTATATATAATGTTATTTAAATGATTTATAGTTTATCATATGCATATTATGAATATTTACATGCACACACTGTAGTTAATTTGATAATATATAAAATAAAATTTTGTTTTCATATTGTAGATTCGATGCAATCACATCTTCGCCCTGGATACCGGCAAAATTGGACTTGACCAGATTTGTAATCCAAAACTATTGATCTTTAATTTAAAAGATGATACGCTGGTAAAAACTATTTATATTCCATTTGATATTGCGAGTAATGCAACAGGTTTTGGATTATTATTAGCGCCCTTCGTTTATGTTCCCAAAAATTGCACGCAGTTTCTGCATAAAATGATTGTTAGTATGTCCTCTCTTGTATAAATTATACTAATAGATACCTGTTCGTCCAGGCAAATATAGCTACAAGTTTAACTATATATCTCGTACTTTGTATTTTGAATGATTTATTAATAATAAAATTGACATAAATACACATATAAATATTTATGAACATCTGCAGATATTCATGGCCGATCTACATGGTCGAGGTTTAGTGGTGTATGATTCATCTGTAAAGAGTATGTGCAGAGTCGAATCAGATTACATGATACCGATTGACAATGTTGCCTCCATAGCAAATCAAAGTTTTCCTTTTATTGGCGGTCCCTTCAATGTAGTGACTCTTTACGATGGTATGTATTTGCTTTTTAACACAATGAATGTTATTTCAATTGTAATTTGTAATCTTTAATCTTATTATACATGACAGGTATTAGTGAAGTTAGGATAACTTTAGATAAGTTATCCTAATTTCATTATTAAACTCTTACAATTAGATATACTTATTCATTTACGTTTATAGTTTCATTTCTTTGTTTAATATTAATACTTATGTACATTTGTGTTAATGCGCCTTTATAATAGTTTATAAAACATAGAAAATTTCCTTGCAAATAATCAGCATTTCGTCAATTTCAATGATTTTTTTGTTAAATTATTATATTTTTGTGATATTTTAGAACTTTATTATGTTGTCACGTCGGGAATGAAAATTTATAAAATAAAAATCGAATCGCTACTAAAATGTCCAAATAAAAAAGTGGCTAATAAACTGACTAAAGTTGCGATTAAAATACCAAGCGATTCAGGACCAATCGGATCAGCAGGACATTCAATATTTTACAGTGATTCTGATGGATGTGCTATTTTAGGAACGAACGTTTTTAAAAAATCTGGTAAAAACACGGTAAGATATCCAAATGCATTTATTCTTTACGTTTGAAGCGATAATAGGTTATTCTTAATTCTATTAACAATTGTTAAATTTAATCGTTATCATACGATTATCCGCTGTAAAAAAATATTAATTTTTAGGTGATACTTGCACAAGACAATGAAAAACTTCAAGCTGTTAGTGCTTTAAAAGCTTCATATTATTGGAATAAGCTCACATGCCTTTCAGATAAATTTTATCGTTTCGTTCTTGGTACTATAAACCTAAATGAAATAAATATCCGCTATTTCGAAATGGATTTAGCGGAAATACAGAAGAAGATGAATTCCATTCCTTCACACACGGAGTTAGGTTTCAAATTTTAACAGACATTTTTACACAATTTTTTATAAAAGAATTATGCATGGAGGAGAAGGTGATATTATGGCGCCCCAGTTACATTTTACACAATAACTTTGTTAATAATCAATATTTAAGTTTGAAACTTGACAGTTACATTTGTCAAAATGTTGTTGAATCGATCCTGGACTCAAAGTTACGAAATATTTATTACTAGGATACTATTAATAAAAATGTGGCGACATTGCATAATGACTCGAAGAAAAAAATGGATGGTAATGTGGCCTTCCATAAAAACAGCCTTAAAATTTTAATTTTATTTAGAAAACAGTATTTGGTTACAAAATTAATAGAAAAGTAAAATATTTTAAAATGTATGCAAATGAATGTATATACATTCACATAACTTCTGCATATAAGCTGCTCAGTACTAAAAATAGTACACGTAATATAAAAAAAAGCTATAGATTAACAGTACAGCTACAATCGATTATCAAATAATTATTTTGATATGAAAACCTCAAAAAAGAGGTCGTAAGTAATTAATATCCATAGGGGGCCACATTAGCAAAATGCTATGATATTGTTTAAATTTGCATGTATATATATATATATATAGGGTGCGAGGAACTAATTGTTACTATAATAGCGTTTTCTCTTGGCTACACTACTAGTGCAACACTCAGACAGTGTACCGTGTTTTCATGGCTGGTGGTAAGCGAACTCATTCGGTGTACCGTATTTCGGTGTACGGCGTAGTGCAAATTCTATGCACGAAGTAGGATTTTGCTACATCGTCTCAAAGGGACGATGTAGAGTGTGACATTTAAAATTGGAAGTCAAGTGGGAATAGGGTTTTAGCGTAATAATGAAGGTTAGATGTGCACCACTCTAATACAGTGTAGCTGAGTGTAGCGCTTACACGCAACTGGTGTGGTGCGAGGCTGCACCCAGTGTATCCCAAGGAAAAACGCTATAAGAAAAAACGCCACAATTCTAACAATTACACTAATATTTTTATTTGAAATTTTCAGGAAAAAATTGAAAAATGATTTTATTTCACTAAACTAAACTAAGGACGCGTTCAAAACATGTCTTCACCGAGAATGGCAGCTAATCCCGCAGTCCCATTTTCGTGCAGTGTGCGATGCGTTCATCAGCAGACTGAACGCCATTCAAGGCCAAAGGTGGTATCATCGAACAATAAGTTTTCTTTAGTGAAATAAAATCATTTTTCAATTTTTTCCTGAAAATTTCAAATAATAATATTAATAATTGTCAGAGTTGTGGCGTTTTTTCTTAGTAACAGTTAATCCTTCGCATCTTGTATATGGGTACGTAAATAATTGTATTCTTCAAGGAAAAGAATCTTTTGACTGCAAGTGAACCCACTCTCAAACACTTATAGTGACCTTTTCAAAGATATACATTTTTGACCTTTTTTGAAAATGTATATCTTTAATGAAAAAATTATTATAAGTGTTCAAGAGTGCTTTATTTCATTAATATACCTACACTATTATTATAGGATATTAATTTTTAAATTTAATATCATTTACTGTTAATAATATATATGCCTATTGCGTTAAAAATTTAACTGTTTCTAATTTTGTTTAAACAGTTCCTCAAACCTTGCGTTTCGAAATATTAAAATTTATTTTTTCTTTCATGATATTTTGTCTGCTTATATTAATGATTCATCTAAAAAATTTAGATATGTATTTAAATCATATTATTGTCTACAAGATATTTGTTTTTGTAAAAATTACTAATTTCATCGATCAGTATTGATATTTCTGGTTTCTTGCATTAAAAGACAAAAGTGAAATAAATACCAAAATATGATCAGATCATGCGAAATCTTGAGGCAAAAATCATCAGTTTTGTCAGTCCAATAGATCAATTGAAAGTCTTGCAAAATATATTCTAGACATGTATACGTATACATCGTTCGATTATTAATAAAGAAAAATAATTTAATTTCACTTGTCTCACCTTATACACCTAAAACAATAGTTAATACATTGTCCGCAATTTTTGATGGCTTACTAGTAAGATAATGCATAATGTTATTATTAAATGTTATTATGCAATTGTAAAAAATGTTGCACTATAGACGTTATAATAACCCTATTATAATAAGACACTCATTGCGGTTAATTATCATTATGAACATAATAATGAGGTTTTTTAAAGGCATCTTTAAGTGTATTACGTTCGAAAAATTGATATAAATAACAAGCGATCATAGTTGCATTTGCGATATACATATTCATTACTGTAGTAGTTATATTTACTGTTGCAAACCGAAAAGTTACACCTAATTTTTAAAAGACGCACGCATTTTCAACAATTTTGTTCATTCTTGCTTATTATATTCTGCAATTAGATGTAAAAACATTCACTTTTAATTTTATATGCACTGCATGTACCCTAAAAGAAAAGTTGCTGTCCAAAGCAACTCATTGCATTTCACGAACATAAAATGCAAATCGTTATAAAAATCAAAGAGGAATATTGAGCTGCAGCAAAATCTACTTTATTAATAATAAAAACACAGAAATCAAACACATCGGAATCGATTTTCCGAATAACCTGTTAATAGTGTGTTGTGAACTTGTGAAATTCTTGGCAGCACCTTATTTAAAATTTCTATGCTGCGACTACATCCCAAAATGATGTAACTTCAGCGAACACAAAATAATAACACAGTTAATATAGTAAATGATTTTTCAATAAATATTTAATTGAAAGGACACATGTGCAATATTTTTCTTCGGAATTCTAACTTCTAAGACAAACTCATATCTTAAAGGAGAGAATCCCATTTTGTCCTTGAGTAGCACAACATTATTGTCTGTATCAGGAGACACTGTAGTGCTTCGCGCTAAGAGCAAGTGCAGCGAAATTGGTAAGCTAAGGTAAAAATGAGGTATCTTTTGAGTTCCCTGCTATTTCTGTGGATGACAATTGTGAGTTTTGGGATCAAAGTGAACTATGTATATAAATGGAAATATGTTGACTTCATGTGGGAAAGTGACGAACAAAAGGAAGACGCGATAAATTCTGGCACTTATAATCGTTCTGCGTATAATCGTTATACGATGCAGACAAGGCTAAAGGTAAATGGATGGTAATTATAAAAGCTGTAACAATTTGCTACAGAAATACTTTTATAAGCAAAAGCTTAATATTTAATTACTAGCTTATAATATTTAACTACTAAACGTATTATGGAACTATGCGTTTTAATAAATGTACTTTGGTGATATTAATGCAAGAGACAGCACTGCTATGAAATTGGTTAAATAAACATATCTTTTAATGGTACGTAAGCTCCGTTCACAAATGAGATTCTTACAGATGGTAGAATATTCGTTACTGCTACGAGAGAACTGGGTCCTGGTTCGCCTGCAAGTTTGGCGACAGTAACTGATGAGATAGGACCAGGAGGACCACTTTTACAACCATATCCAGATTGGAGTTGGCATAATAGTAACTGTATGTGTGATGGTACTGTAAGCGTAGCTCGAATACACGTAAGTATCAGTCTTTCGCGTTCCATGATGACAACCAAGAGTTGTCATCACATGTATTATTTATATATAATGTTATTTAAATGATTTATAGTTTATCATATGCATATTATGAATATTTACATGCACACACTGTAGTTAATTTGATAATATATAAAATAAAATTTTGTTTTCATATTGTAGATTCGATGCAATCACATCTTCGCCCTGGATACCGGCAAAATTGGACTTGACCAGATTTGTAATCCAAAACTATTGATCTTTAATTTAAAAGATGATACGCTGGTAAAAACTATTTATATTCCATTTGATATTGCGAGTAATGCAACAGGTTTTGGATTATTGATATCGCCCTTTGTTTATGTTCCTAAAAAATGCACGCAGTTTCTGCATAAAATGAATGTTATTATGTCCTCTCTTGTATAAATTATACTAACAGATACCTGTTTGTCCAAATATTATATAGCTACAAATATTATATAGCTACAAGTTTAACTATATATCTCGTACTTTATGTTTTATTTAATGATAATAAAATTGACATAAATACACATATAAATATTTATGAACATCTACAGATATTCATGGCTGATATACTAGGTAAAGGTTTAGTGGTGTATGACTCATCTATAAAGAGTATGTGCAGAGTCGAATCAGATTACATGATACCGACCCAAAATGTTATCTCCATAGTAAATCAAAGTTTTCCTTATGATGGCGGTCCCTTCAATACAGTGACCCTTTACGATGGTATTGCTTTTTAACACAATGAATGTTATTTCAATTGTAATTTGTAATCTTTAATCTTATTATACATGACAAGTGTTAGTGAAGTTAGGATAACTTTAGGTAAGTTATCCTAATTTCACTATTAAACTCTTTCAATAACTCTTTCTTAGATGTACTTCATTTACGTTTATAATTTAATTTCTTTGTTTAATATTAATATTAATGTATATTTGTATTAATGCGCCTTTATAACAGTTTATAAAACATAGAAAATTTTCTTGCAATAATCAGCATTTCGTTAATTTCTATGATGTTTTTGTGATATTATTATATTTTTATGATATTTTAGAACTTTATTATGTTGTCACGCCGGGAACGAAAATTTATAAAATAAAAATCGAATCGCTACTAAAATGTCCAAATAAAAAAGTGGCTAATAAACTGACTAAAGTTGCGATTAAAATACCAAGCGATTCAGAACAAATCGCATCAGCAGGATATTCAATATTTTACAGTGATTCTGATAGAAATGCTATTTTAGGAACGAACATTTTTAAAAAATCTGGTAAAAACACGGTAAGATATCCAAATGCATTAATTTTTTACGTTTGAAGCGATAATATGTTATTCTTAATTCTGTTAACAATTGTTAAATTTAATCGTTATTATACGATTATCCGCTGTAAAAAGATATTAATTGTTAGGTGATACTTGTACAAGACGATGAAAAACTTGAAGCTATTAGTTCTTTAAAAGCTTCATATTATTGGAATAAGCTAACATGCCTTTCAAATAAATTTCATCATTTCCTTCTTGGTACTGTAAATCTAAATGAAATAAATATCCGTTATTTCGAAATGGATTTAGCAGAAATACAGAAGAAGATGGATTCGATTCCTTCAGACACGGAGTTACTTTTCAAATTTTAACAGATATTTTTACACAATTTTATTATTACTATTATATACATTATTTAAATTTACATTGTTATGCATGGAAGAATTATATATATGTATATATACATATACATATTAGACTGACAAGGGAAAAAATATTTTATTTTTAATCGGCCTCTCAGCTCAAAAGCTTCGATTTCGTGTCAAAAACGTACCCCTAAATTTTTATCAAAAAATATTAAGATTTAGAGGTTGCTAGTGAACGATATTTAAATCAAAGTTTCAATTTTCCTCAATACATGTGCGATTTGATGCAAAAATAGCTTAATCCGGATTTTAAATGTGGTACCGTATATTTTTTTTTATCGCTGAACACGATGCAATAATTCATTTAACTCTACGATATATGCCTTAAGAAATACATGTAACCCGATTAATATGAAAAAATAACTAAATTTCGAGTTCAAGGTCGATTTTAGCAAGGTTTCAAGCGTTCAAATGAGTCGTTACTATCCTCAAATTGTAGATCTGTTCACCCAGGACAAGATCCAGTTGAAATTTTCCTGGGATCTCTTACAGGGCCTTTAAAAGTTGCATTTAATTGGATTATAAAACGTTTTTAAGGATAGAAAAATTTTTTTTACAAGTTCTAAAGTATATGGCTTTGTGGTTTTGACATCCTCAAACCAAATGCCTTAATTTGACGATAAAAAACTCTTTATTAGAAAATGAAATAAATACATAATACAAAAAAATATACTACATAATATGTAATTCATTTCAATTAATTAAATTATATTTTTTTGTATTACGTATTCATTTCATTTGGAATAAAAAGAAGTTTCATATTTGGGTATAAAAAGAAGAAAGTTAAATCTTATGAGTAAAGAGGGAAATGCTGTTTTTAATCAGAAATTGTCAATTGATAAATGCCCTGTGAGCCTTCAACATAATAAGCAATGCTTGACGAAGGCTACGTGCTGATATGTATACCAGTACTGAAAATCTATAGTGCACGTAACATATATTATAGATTTTCAGTATGAATATCGAAACACAGCTATAGTCATCGAAATCGATCGAAAAGTACTTTCAGGATGAATTACAGCAATGCAATTGACAGAAGCGATGGCATTGTTATATCAATGAGAGTAAGAATTCCTTCAAGAGTGATAGTAGCTCATGGGACCTATAAGTTTTAAATTTTTCATAACGTCAGACTAAAAAAATTCTGAATACCACTTTGTACGTTATATTCCATTACTGATGTCCTTACTGATATTATACTATATATATAGCATGTTAACATTCACACGTGTAATAATAAATATCACTATATCTATAAATGTTATGTTAACGCTGATGCGCAAAACTTTTAATGAGGCTATACTTATAACTATTTGTGTTGTGTAATAAGGTTTCTTGAAAGCACCTTCACGTTTATTTAATAAGAAGTATAAAAAACAAGTCCGTCGTCGCACTGACGTGCTACGTTTCGATTTACACTGAAGTTATAATATCGATGAACTATTGAAGTTAGATGTAAAAGCTATTTTACTACTAACAATAAGTTACTACATCGATGTAATAATTTTGTTATAAAACAGCATTTACATAGCATCTAACGTAGTTTCATCAGTAGTTATAATATCGGATGTTATAATTTTGGCGTAAATCAAACCGTGTAATCGTAGTCATATATGTGTCTACTGGTACAGTTCATTTACATTGTTTTCTTGTGTTGCAATTAAAAAAATCACATTAAATTTAAAAAATCAACTTAAATTTTAATTTATTACCATCGTAGGTGAATCAACAAGTCTATTAATACAATAACTTTTCAATAAGTATTAAAGGACATTCTATACAATATTTCCGCAAAAATCGTGTTTATCTGTACAGTTCAGTTATATTATTTTATTACAATACAAAAAGTGAACAACAGACTTAATTATCCAAAGATGTACGCATCTTCAAAAATTTACTGATTAGCGCAAATACTTACAAAGCAAATAGAATTAGTATATTTATTTATAAAAATAAAGTGGCACACTCTGAGACACAATAAAATCTATTTCACTAATAATAAAAACACAGAATCTGAATGCATTAGGGCCAAAAACCTGTTAATAGTGTGTGCTTTTAACTTGAGAGACACATTGGTAATACCTTATTGGCATGTTGATCTTTGTTCCAACTATGAGAAACGTGTACATTTACACTGAAACAGGTGGTGGTTGTACTGAATAACAACATGTTATACATTTATTAAGGAAATTTTTTTACTCATTGTAATTACAATTTTTAATTATTTATATTCTGTGCATTAAAAATAAGTCATGTAAAAAGCAAATGTTTGTCTTTTATGTAATATTTTATGCGTCATCATTTTATGATTTGTTTGAAATGCATTATCAAGTCGTTTAGAGTTCTACTCTTTTACTTCTTTATAATGTCTTTGTGTGTGGAATAGGGAAATATTCAAATTAATAATTTGAAATTCAATTATTATTTAAAAAATAAAAGAAATGCAGCAATGTAAATCGCCTTATACGACTACAAAGATAACAATTACATTTCTTCTATTACCTCATACGTCTACAAATAAATACATTATTTTCCGTCCTTGATGTTCTAATATAGATAAGATATCGTATTATATACCACATGTTATTATAATTTATGTGTAATAAGCCATAGGTTATATATTAGTTATCGATAAGTTATAATAACACCGACTCAATAAGAGAGTCTTTAATAAAGAAGCTTCTTGAAAATATTTTCATATATATTGCAAAAAAGATGAATAGAAAGCAATCATATCGCAGTTGCAATATTACACTACCGTTACAGTTCAGTTAGAAAAGAGTAGGGGAACTGCGAACACTTAAAGGAAAGGTTAAATAAAACCGAGGATTATTTATCAAGTTGTTAGATCGTTAAATATACATATATATTCAGGACATCCATTTGAATTGGTCGCGGATGATCATACACGTGCTAAATGTAGAAAATGCAGAGCTGTTTGTCCTTTAACGAACAATATATCATTTTATCTGGATAGTATAGGGTAAACCTGGTATATACGCCGCACTTAAAGGAGATTTGATTAATCAAGTATTATTTACCATGTTTTAGGCAAATAAATTATACCAGTAAAAACTTCATACTTTCTATTACAATACTATGAAAAAAATATTAGGAATCCGAAATATATTAATTTTTCATATTAAAAAATAAACTTTTGAAACTCTTGCATTTTCACGATATATCCCATAAGGGTGGGATATATAGCTACTCATAGGGGGAGAGGGGAGGTATGTACGACTCATGAAAAATTTACAAATAATGCATATAAATAAGACGTAAAATAACACAATAACTTATAAAATGCGTTTATAAAGTTTTACGAATAATTAACGAATAAAAATGATAAATATGTATATGAAGTAATAAATAATAATTACAGTCTTCCTACATATATTACAAGTGTTATGACACGAGGTACATATTTCATGTAATGTATTTATTGCATTTAGTGCACTGAATTCAATCTACGCACTTTGTATGCTTTGGGGATAAATCCCGCCCGCTAAAATTTCCATATATCCCAAACATGTGAGATATATAAGACAGCAAACTAAACAAAGAATACGAAAGCAAAACACTTGTATTTTGCTATACAACATGCTTTACTATTCCTCTACACGTATGTATCACAAAATAATCACTAAGTCTTTTACACGCCCTACAGTAATCATTTTATGTAGATTATAATTTATGATGGCGCTACTTATTACAGTGACAAATCGATTCAACTCACAATAATTTCATTAATATTAACAGTAGGAAACTGAAATTATAACTCAATATTAATATAACATAAAGGCATGTAACAGAGTAGTTGCGAGAAAATTACCCCCACTCCTTCTATTTTTTCTGACTTCTGCGGCATAAATCCCAGTGCGGCGTATTTGCCGGGTTCACCCTATCGTTATACATACACATAGAATGGAAGCGTATTTATTTAATACAAAACGCATATTTATGGATATCGATCTAAAAGAATTTAGAGATTTTTATTTCACAATTAAAAAATAAGAAAGCAAAATGTAAGACATAAGGTGAAATCTTGAGAAATAAAAGAATTTCACGTGGCTTGGATGCATAAATAGTCTAACGTCCTATATCACTATTAACATTTATATTTTCTCGGTGTCGAAAGACAAATATAATGCACTGGACGCATACACGTATCGTTCAATCCGGTTATTTATAAAGAAAAACAATAAAAAGTTACATCTTTTTCTTATCGTACTATGTACATCTGCAAAGACAACAAATATATTATTTTTTTATTGGTAACAATTATTGATAAGATAACATGTCCTATTTATAGTTATTGCAAATATCTAAATGTCATAAATTATCTATATGTATATAAATGTGTGTTTAAGTGTTCTAATTACGTCTAATTTAAGACTTTTAATGCAGTTACAATTATGATTATATGTTGTATAATGACGTTCTTCCAATGCATTTTTATATGTATTCGACAAAAAAAGTATATAAATGAAAAGCAATCATTATTATACTCGCATTTGCGACATATCTACTGGTATATAGTTCAGTTAAATTATTTTATTGTTGCAATCCAAAAAGTATAATATATTTAATTATTAAAATAATTAACAATATATTTAATTATTAAAAAACGCACGAATCTTCAAAAATTTGTTGGTTAGCATAACTCATTGCATTCCTCAAATGCAAGCGCAATTTATTGTAAAAATTTCAACCAAATTGCTGTCACAACATTATTTTCTGTAAGCGACAGTAAAAATGGAGCATTCTTTATTTATTATACTAATTCTGTCTATGGTCATTATTAGTTTTGGAATAGAAGTGAATGTTGTACATGAATGGAAATATTGTGAGTATGAATGGGACAGTCAGGAGCAGAAGGAAAATGCTATAAATTCGGGCGCTTTTGACCCATACACATGCTGCTTCTTTGATGCAGCTAAATCAAACGGTAAGTTGATGAATAGAATATTCGAAAAAGTTGTAATGATTTTGTACAAAAATATAAATACTTTTCTTATAGTACACAAAAAGTTTACTTACGGTTTTAAATGTAATATGTAATCTTATTATATAATCTGTTTTTACATTTTATTACATATTCAACCAAGTATGCAACTTTGGTGTTATCAGTGCAATATTTATCACTATTGCTATAAAGAATTCGTGAAATAAATGTATCTCTTAATAAAGTACGTAAGCTAACTAACAAAATTCTTATAGATGGTAGAATATTCATTACTATGTCGAAATTTTTTGGCCCTAATGTGCCTGCTACTTTGGTGACAGTAACTAATATGATAGGACCAGGAGGTCCGCTCTTACGTCCGTATCCAGATTGGAGTTGGCATAATAGGAGTTGTATGTGCGATGGTATTGTAAATGTTATCCGAGTGCATGTATGTATATTAATATCTTTCTTTTAAAAGGTTATCACATCTTATATCATTTATACCTCACATGTTTAGTGGTTTATTATGTATTACGCATATCTATTCCTTACGAAAAAAAAACATGTTAGGATTCAATGTTACTACTAATAGTAACAAAATATTGGTCAACTGTAATTTGACGAATAGGAATGGGTATTAATTATTTATTACTAATTAATGTTAAAATGAACAAACAAAAGAGGCAGCCGATTCACGACGAGGACACTCGTTACTTCGTCATGAAAGATAACTCTGTAATTGTCGGTCATGAAAATAAACGTGAGTTTAACGGAATAAAACTATTATTTTATCTTTTATTCTTTGGTCCGTACAGATAACACAATTTCTAAAGCAGTAACCATTTCCGGTATCTTACAAGTTTAAATCATAAAATAAATTAGTCTCTCCAATCATTTCTATTCACAACTCAATGGTTACATTTTATCGTCAATCGTTACTATTGAGTTATAATAGTAATCATTGGTTCACTTAATCATACTTTTAAACGTCAATGGCTTCCATTGAGAATTTAATTATTACTATTAGTAATCCAATAGTTACTATTTGTCAATCAACAGTTTAAGAGTTACCATTGGCTCCCAATCATATTTTTTCATAAGGGATATATGTATATGCACATACAACAGTTAGCTTAATAATAAATGTATGAAATACAATTTTTACTTACATTTCAGATTCAGTGCAATTATATCTTCGTTCTGGATATTGGTACAATCGTAACTGATCAAGTTTGTAATCCAAAACTATTGATCTTTGATTTAGAAGATGATACATTAGTTAAAACTATTTACATCCCACTTGATTATTTTAATAACCGAACAGATGAATTATTGGCACTGCCTTTCGTTTATTTTCCCAAAGAATGCATAGGATTTTTGAATAAAATGATTGTTAGTCTTCTTTTAATAATACGTTTCATTTTAATCGTAATAGTACAAAATCCGTCATATTGTATCTATATTTTGCAATTTAAATAATTTAATGTATACATAAATACACAGGTGTTTATGGTTGACTCGGGAGGTTACGGTTTAGTGGTGTATGATGTATCTAGAAGGCGTATGTGCAGAGTCGAATCTGATTATATGAAACCGACTGATAGTTCCTTCTCTATAGCAGGCAAAAATTTTACGATAAGTTACGGTATCCATGGTACGACAATCATTGGTGACGGCAAGTACTCGCTTTTTAACAATAGATATTATTTCAATTGTAATTCTCGTAATTTTTAATATACTTCTTACTATACATCTTACTATACATAGCGTTGTTAAGAATTTTAACTTCAATTTTAAATAACTGATGCAACATTCTCATTTGTAATTTTTTTTTTTATGTTTTAATATCAATATTCATATATATTTTCGTTTTTCTGTTTATTATATAATAATGATTCAGAAAATATAGGAAACTTTCTTGCAAATAATCATTAGTATTTTGGTATGATTTCTATGATTTTTTCATATTTCTTTTATAATTATTTTAGATTTTTATTATGCTCCTTTATCGGGAAAAGAAATATATAAGATAAGTGTAAAAACGCTATTAAAATGTCCAAATAAAAAAGAGGCTAATAAACAAACTGAACTCGTGATTAAATTATCAAGTCAACCAACAGAGCTTACATCAATGGGACATTCAATATTTTATAGCCTTACTCATGAAATGTCTATTGTAGGCACGAACGTTTATAAGGAATCTGATAATAATACGGTAAGATATTCGAATGCAATTATTCTTTATATATTCATTGATAGTAAACTGTTTCAAATTCTATTAACGATTGTTTCATTTAATAATTGATAATACGTTTTATCTCTGTAAATAAAATGTTAATTTTAAGGTGGTCCTCGCACAAAATGAAAAATTTCAATCTATATGTTCGATAGACGTTTTAAATTATTGGGGTAAGCTAATGAGTCTCTCAAATAGCTTTCACCGTTTCGTTCTTGATACAGTACGTCTAGATGAAATAAACTTCCGCATTTTTGAAATGGACTTAGCAAAAATTCAGAAAATTATGGATCAGCTCTAAGAATGTATGTTGTATTTTTTGCATTAATACAATATATCTAAATACGTTATATAAAAAAAGTTTGTCTTTTACGTAATATTTTATGCACCACCTTTTATGGTATGTTTAAAATTTATCATCAAGTTGTTTAAAATTTCACTCCTTTATAATGTCTTCTAAATATACACGAAGAAAATTTTCTTTTAAAATTTACCCTGAAAATATGGTAGTTGTGATACAATACAATATTTTAAAGATTTTTACCATGCACTTTAGTAAAATTGATCAAACATATTTTATATTTCATTATAGTTTTATTAATGAATGAAAGAGATTTACATTAAAATTCTTCGAAATACAATGTTGTCCCACGATTATCATATTTTCAAGGTAAATTCTAAGATAAAATTCTCTTCGTGTACTAGAGAGGTATTAAACTTAAATTATAATTTAATAATTATATTAAAAAAATAGAAGAAACATCAACTTGAATCATTTTTCAACATAATCTCCTAAATTTTCAATATATCTCAAGTGTAAAATAAAATAATAACATAAATAAAATGTAGACGAATTTTCGAGAAGCAAACGCATTTCACGGCTTGGATACATAGATATTAGAACGTTCTTTATCGATTTTGATATTGTACTTCTCTGGTGTCGAAATTTAAGATAAAAGCAAATAGTGTGCTGCCATATGATTGGATCACGTGAAGTTTTAAGAAACAAAGGTCGTATATTCTATCGGTTCAAAAGATTGATTGGAAGTCTTGCGATGTCATGCTAAACGTGTACATATCAGCCGCGATTATTAATAAAGAAAAATAATAAAAAAGTTACATCTCTATTCTTTATCTCACATTATACGTCTACAAAAATAATAAAGATATTGTCTGTCTTTGATGGCTTCAGGTAGGTAAGACATTGTACTATATACTACAGTTATTATTTAAGCGTAATATCCCAGATAACAAAAAGTGTCCAAAATCGGATTTTTGCGTCTAAAAGACGACTTATGTCATAATTTTAGATTTTGTGTTGTTTGAGATATCATGAGTTATCTATAAGCTACAATAATACCAATTTGAGAGACTTTTAATGAGGCTACAATAATGATTGGGTTATATAATGAGCAATAAACAAGTTTAGTGGCTCGATTTCAAAATAATATCATAAAGAGAGCATACACCACTACGCAAGGTCTTAGAAGCGAATAATAAAGATTTATTAATTTAAAACAATAAGATAAAGTATAAACGTTTCGGACTTAATCAGACCATCTTCAGTATAAAAAAATAACTTAGTACAATTTTTAAATTAAATTAACATAATATATGAAAGGATATAAAAAATACAACTTTTGTTATGAAATACGCTCGTTTCGTTCAGATATGTTTAAAGAAGTAATCCTTTTTTTTTTAAATAAGATGTTCAAGAATTTGATTGTTACTCGACGCATAAATTTCCAAATTCTATTATGTATAAATAATATTTCTTAGTATAAATTTATAAACATTATTCTAATTAAATAATCGTAAGAAAGTATTACACATAGTCATTATATTCTATACCTATAAATTTAGGTAAAGATAAATTTAAAAACAGAGCAAAGGAATGTTATTTATAAAATTAGCTGTCTTGATTGTAATGCTTCATATATGGGACAAACAAAACGGAAATTAAAAATTAGGATACAGTAACACAAAGCTAATATAAAAAAAATCCACAGATTCATTATCAGCAGTTTTCTCTTCATCAAGTGGACCATAAACACAACTTAAATTGGGATAATATTTAAATATTAGACTCTGAACTATCTTTTAATAAAAGAATAACTTCTGAAATGATTTTTATTACAAAAC
This sequence comes from Mycetomoellerius zeteki, assembly GCF_001594055.1. Lineage (NCBI taxonomy): Eukaryota > Metazoa > Arthropoda > Insecta > Hymenoptera > Formicidae > Mycetomoellerius > Mycetomoellerius zeteki. The sequence goes on from NW_017257198.1 coordinate 579,743, forward strand.
AAACGAATGCCTTAAATAAACAAAATGATACAGAGCTGTTACCAGAGATATATTTTCCTGTGCTCAATATCAAATCTCCTACTCAATGCCAAATACTTCCCTTTCTCTAATGATATGTACATATAAAAATAACGAAGTCATGGTAGAAGTCAGAGAGTATCAAAAGTAATAACCAAGAAAATATTTGCTCTGTCTTAGTTGAATTTTATCATATGGTTGTCTGTTGTGATGCAGGTATGGAATATAGTAACTATGTGTAATACTTTCTTACAATTATTTAATTAGAATAATGTTTATAAATTTATACTAAGAAATATTATTTGTGCATAATAGAATCTGGAAATTTATGCGTCGAACAACAATCAAATTCTTGAACATCTTATTTAAAAAAAAAAAGGATTACTTCTTTAAACATATCTGAACGAAACGAGCGTATTTCATAATTGAACTGACAAGCAAGAGTTGTATTTTTTATATCCTTTCATATATTATGTTAATTTAATCTAAAAATTGTACTAAATTTGTTATTTTTATACTGAAGATGGTCTGATTAAGACCGAAACGTTTATACTTTATCTTATTTTGTTTTAAATTAATAAATCTTTATTATTCGCTTCTAAGACTTTCCGTAGTGGTGTATGCCCTTTATGATATTATTTATGAGGTTTTATGAAAATATACTTTCATGCATATTGCGTCAAAAAAAGATAAATAGCAAGCGGTCGTTATCGCATTTGCGATATTACACTATTTAGAGTCATTCGGGGTAAACGCGCGCATTAGGTAAGTGTGCGAATTGTCTATATCTCAACGGCAGGGGAAGATGGAAGTTAGTTACTGTCAGCCGAATAGTGACGCTTGCATACCAGTTAAAATTAAACAGTAGCTGGAACTCTATGCACAGTAATCAAATAAATATACGCATAATTATAAAACAGCACGTAACATCGATAGATTTTTGACTGCTGGAAAAGTGTGTTACGTCAAATTAAGGAAGAAAAGATAGGTATGTACATGTTTTATACATAGTATAACAACGTAAGTTTATATTGCGTAACAATATTTAAGGTTGTATTGACTATTATTAGTACTAAGATTTAGTTTTTAAAAACATTGACTTTGGGTGAAGTGTACGTGGACAAGTGTACGCATATGCTTAGCTGTGTCTCTGGCCACGTAGGAAAGTTTATTGAAAATTTATTATTTTAATTTAAGTAAAAATGTTTAAGCTAGTAAGCAATAATTTTTTATTTTAATTTTGAATAAATGTGATATACATTTAATTGTTGATTTAAATGTGGTATACATTTGGTAAATATCTCTACCAAAATCTCTATGTGTGGAAAAACTGTAACGTATATTATATTAAAGTTAATGCTTAAAAATGGCTTAAAAAATGTTGATTGCACACTTATCCCAAGTGCGTTTATTTACCCCGCAGTAATGCGCATGTTTACCCGCAATACGGGTCAAGTGGGCGCATTCATCTCTTCGGGATAATTTTTAATCTTGTGAAAATATGAGAACAATTGGGTATAAATTGTCATTTTTTTAAAGAAGTATAATAAATAAGCTACACAAAGATTCATATTTTTTTCATTAAAGACTGCACATTTTTAATTAATCAAACATCAAACAAAAAGTGCGCGCGTTTACCCCGAATGACTCTACATATTCAGTTCAGTTAGACTACCTAAGGAAAAAGTTAAATAAAACCGATGATTATTTATCAAGTTGTCAGATTGTTAAATAAGTATATATTTGTATCAAGACGTACATTTGAATTGGTCGCGGATTCGCATACACATGCTGAATGTAGAAAACAGAGAGCTGTTCATCCTCTGAGAGAGAGAGAGAGAGAGATTGTACCATTTTCAGATATCATCAAAATGTTTGCAATTTGCTGGCAAAATAGCAACGATTCCCACTGCAAATCCATAGCCATGTGCCACATAGAAAATCAATTGACGATAAAAGCAAGACATAAAATATAAATGAATTTTTAAGAAGTAAAAAATTTTCACACGTGGCTTGGATTCACAGATATTTCAACAGATATTTCCTATATCAATAATAATATTTATGTTTTAGAGAAAATCAATTTTAAATAGTAATCTGATAATGATAAATTAAAACATAAGAACACAGTATGTACTATTAATATGTAGAAGTAAATATACAGAAGTGACTTTAATTAAAAACAGATATCAGTTAGTCGTGAAACACAGACCTAAACCGAAACTGGAGTAACGAAAAAGAACAAATATAACCGTTGGACATCGAATAGTGATAACAACATGTATTTCTGTAATATGTGTTTGCACTGCTTGCAGTGTTGAGCGAGATTATATATTTCTGCTGCGTACCAAAAACACACATTACGATGCAGTTATGTAACTGTTACAGAAATGTTTCAAATTAAGATAGTATGTCTCGCCCTTGTGATTATAGTGGGTTATGTATTTCAATCCATCTTCTTTTAAAGAATATGAATCTAAAGTAATTTATATATTAATGATTTGTACTGTTTAGGATGGTTCAATTTGATGCCGAAATCTACGGTTTGTGAATCAAAGTATGTTAAATTGAATCATTAAATGATTTTTTATGTTAAATTTATTGCACTCCATTTACCGTGTCGACTCCATAACAGCCCTTGTTTTACCGCGTTTTGTTCAATAAATGTAGTGTTATAAATAATGGGAAAGCATTTATTTCATTTAATAAAAACGTTAATTCATTGATCTAAAAAAATTTAGAGATTTTTATTTTACAATTAAAAAATAAACAAGATAAATGTAAGACATAAGATGATTATGAATTTTTTTGGAAAATAAAAAAATTTCACGTTGCTTGGATGCACAGATATTCCAATGTCCTACGTCAATAATAATATTTGTTTTTTTTATCGCGTATGCGAATAAAATATAAAAAGAATCGAAGGTAGTAAATGTCGGAATTTTTTTTGTACATATATATATGTATATACATATATATAAATTATAAGTATACATGTATGGGTATAAATATACATTAATGTATATATTAAATCGATTTAACAAAGACTTTGCACAACTATCTTAATTTATTTAAAATGCATTGACATTATATCGTACAATTGATAAATATAAATGCATTTTATTGTATTGAAACTGCAAAACATATTCTCGAACGCTTTTTTTATGACTAAACTCGTCCATTAAACTATCTATATTTAACAGTTATACTTGGTCCTTGTTAACGTTCATTACTGCCACATTATTCAGTCTTTTCTGACTTATTGTACTTCTTAATACGTTTTCAGACTTCTTAGTGCGTTAAAAGATCGCTCGCAAGTGCAGGTAGAGTTTGGTATAGTTAATAAAATTCTGATGAATTTTGTGAATTCATAAACAAAATTACGGACCGATTAATTCTCGATGGGATGCCGAAGATACATAAAGTAGGCGATCCTTTACGTATAATTGTAAGTTGGATTAACAGTTCTCAATACCCATTGGCAACCTATATAAAAACAATTATAGAGAAAAGCATTAAAAAAGATATTGGAAATATAAAAAATAGCTTTGAATTGGTAAAAAATTTAAACGGTTTTATTACATTTCTACGATTTTCGATTAATTCTCCTTTAAGAACACGACTACATGTTTCAAGGACTTCATATTAGTTGTGGACGTTATCGTTGAAACGTTATCGTAGAAGTCGAAGTGCCTGGATCGAGTAATAGATATCTTTTTTGCATTGAATCTATCCACATTTGTTAAAATTCGCACAAATTTGAATTTTTGTTTCTCAAATCTGGAATTTCCACATGCCAGATATTTGGCTTGTGGATAAATACACATTAATACGTGTTTGCGAGGTGAAATTTATGCCGAGAATGACAAAAAATTTCGAAGTTGAAATCTTAAGTTTTTTTTATCGTTTTTCGGCATAAACTCCACCTCACAAATACGTATTTAATGTGTATACTTTAATCCTGAAAAAGGATTTTCGAATCTGTGAAAAAGAAAAAAATATTTGTTATACAAAAATTACGATTTAATCTATAATACAGACGACTTTAGGATCCTTTTAACTGGACGTGAGTGAGATGGGTATCTCATATCCAGACATTTTTAAAACAAATATTTTTGTTTGTATTGTGTTTCGTGGAACTCCACTCTCTTAGTAGCTGAAGGGAAGGGTGTGGAAAGGGGTTTGCATTTTTAGGAAATAATTATAATCTAGCGTTTAAGTGCAAAAATAAATAATTTCAAACACAAAACTGTTATTTTATTATGTTGATACGTTTAGGACATCCAGGAGAAAGTAATATAATATAATAACGAATCATTATATAGTATTATTATAAGCAAAATCTTTGAATAAATATATAGGTATATGATATCCACCTCATAGTCGGTGTAATAATTATCTACTTCATTCACGCCGCATTAAGATATATTTCCATTTCTTTTTTTAGTATACTGTGTATCTACTCGAATAGTGAGAGGGGCAGATTGAAGTATTTATACCGCAGCGGATCAATGTCTGTATTATATTTTTGATCATTAATCTTAAGTCAATGTTTCAGTCAACTTAAGTCAACTTTCAAGACAAATTCGTATCCAGAAAATCCCGTGTTTACGACATTATTACCTGTAAGCTATCCACCATGATGAAAATGAGACATCCTTTGTTTACTCTGCTAATTCTGTCGATGATGACTGTAAGCTTTGGAGACAAAGTGAAAAATATATATACATGGAAATTTCCTGATTTTGAATGGCTCTCTAAGAAACAGGAGGAAGACGCGATACGTTCTAATATCTATAATCCTTCCAGCTGCGTGTTTGAAGATGCAAATGAAGCAGAAGGTAAGTTGATGGTAAACTATTCAAAAACGTTGTAATGTGATTTTGCAGGGAAGTAACTCATTACTTGTAAATAAGTTACACTTATTACTTTTTTCAATAACTATAACTTAATTTCATTCCTTTTTTCCCATCTGTAATTATAATTTAATTTAGTTACATTACTTTTATTAACTTGTAATCAATTCAACAGTTACTTCGCTTGTTTCCACACCCAAGGACTTCGATTCTTTCCCTCGGAAATGTTCACAAACTGAGAAATGATCACCTTTCTACATTAAAAGGACATAAGGATTTTCTACACATTGGACGTAAGATTTAATCGCGTATGGACTATGAGCATTAATGCAGAAAAGTGGTCATTTCTCAGTTTGTGAAAATTTCTGAGGGAAAGAATCGAAGTCCTTGGGTGTACATTTAGATTCAACGAAGAATTAAAGACAAAAACTAATCATATTAAAGAATTATTCTTCATAGTATAAGCCTCCATAGTATAAGCTGAGTGCGTTCCAAAACAAAATTATAGAGTTTCGATCAAGTATAGTTACATTTTGAGAAGCAGCCCAGAGCTACCATATTGTTTTTTAAATTTAATTAACTCATGTATTTATTATTTAATATTATGTGGTTTAATATTACATAAAAAGAATCAGAAAAGAGCATTATAGAAAGTTCCTTGTTTAAGAAATATTGCTAAGTTTTATATTAAGAATGTGATATTAAACTAAAAAGAAGAGAAGAATTAAATGATAAATATGACAAAGAAGAATCAAAAGTAATATCTTTTACAAGTAGAATTAAAAATTAGATACAAAATTTCGGGAAAGGGTTTCAATCTTCCAAATCTTTCTCTAAATTCGTAATCAATGTTAAATGTAACGATCAATATTAAATCTTACAACTTTAAGCTAATTCTGAGCTCTACTAACTACATTCGATTCTTATTTTCCCTATGATTTTCTTCGAAACAAATACATCAATTTCGCAAACGTAAATTGCGTTAAAAAAATTCTTATAGATGGAAGACTATTCATTACTATTACCAACATAAATACACGTGCTTCACCTGTTTCTTTAACGACAGTAACTAATAAGACAGGACTAGGAGGTCCAATTTTACGACCATATCCTGATTGGAGTTGGTATAATAACAGCTATATGTGTGATGGTATTATAAATGTTTATCGAATAGACGTAAGTATATCAATATCTTTCATTCAAGAAAAATTCCTTACATTTATATGTAATAATATATTAAAGAGATCAACAGTTTATTAAATATTACATACAACTACACGCACAATAGGATAAGTTTGACAATATATATATGAAATAGAGTTTTTATTTTTATCTTAGATTCAATGCAATCATCTCTTCGTTCTGGATGCCGGCAAATTCGGAACCGATCAAATCTGTAATCCAAAACTATTGATTTTCAATTTAAAAGATGATACGCTAGTTAAAACTATTTACATCCCAATTGATATTGCTACTAACAAAACGGGCTCTGGATTATTGATTATGCCTTTGGTTTATATTCCAAATGGGAAATGTACGCAGTTTCTGGATGAAATGATAGTTAGTATATCATCTCTTTCATTAATAGTAGTACATATTCATCTGTATAAATATATTTAATAATTTATTATATATTATTTAATAACACTTTTAATTATATATCTTCTTCAGTCTTATTTTGCGTGACTTAATATATCTACATATTATAAATATACACAGGTGTTTATGGCTGACTCAGAAGGTTACGGTTTAGTGGTGTATAACTCATTTACAAAGAGTATGTGCAGAATCGAATCTGATTACATGAAACCGACTGATACTTCCTTCTCTATAGCAGGCAAAAATTTTACGTATGTGGGCGGTATCTTCAGTATGACAATCATTGACGATGGTAAGTGCTTTTTAATAAATAGTATTTCAGTTGTAATACAATCTTATCCTGCATAGCAGGTCTTAAAATATTTAACTTTAATTTTACATTAATACATATCATTTGCATTCATAATTTCTTTTTTGTGATATTAATACTCATTCATTTATTAATACATTTATGCTTTAAGCGCTGGTAACAATTCATAAAATATAAAAAAAATTTTATTTAAAACCTATATGTGTTTTGAGAGTTTTCTCCGTGTCTATACCTATCCATGGAACGCCAACTGCAATGTTCACGAAACGTTGGCATTCCAAGGATGGACATAGACACGAAAATAACTTGCGAGAAACACATGATTTCTACCTCCGTCTCAAAAGTATATATAAAAAAATACTTTCCAAGTAATCAATGTAATTTTGCTGTAACTTCCAAATAATAATTCTTTTCATTCTATTTTGAATATTTTAGATCTATATTTTGCTGCTGTATCAGGAAACAAAATATACAAAATAAAAATAAAGTACCTACTAAAGTGTCCAAACGAAAAAGAGGCTAATAAACAAACTCGACTTGTTAAAAAATTATCAAGCCAGACAATAGATCTCACATCAGCAGGACAATCAATATTTTATAGCGATTTTCGGGCAATGTCTATTCTACGCACAAACGTTCATACAATATGCAATTTGAATAAAACGGTAAGATGTCCGTATGTAATTATTCTTTACGTATTAATCGCTAAAAAATTATGTCAAATGCTATTAACGATTATTATATTTAATAGTTATTTGTACGATTTTATAAAATAAAATAAATTATTATTTATTTCAAGGAGATACTAGCGCAAGACAGCGAGAAATTTCAATCTGTAAGTTCGATGAAAATTTCAAGTAATGAATGTCAGCTAAAGTGCATATCTGATAGATTTCAACATTATCCTACATTCAATACAAATGAAATAAATTTCCGTTATTTCAAAATCGATTTGTGCTAAAGGAAATACAGAATTAGAAGATACATTAGTAACTCTAAGTCCTGATTTTAAAATATATTAATAAACATATGTATAATATTTAATAAGGTGAGTAATTAAATGAGTAACTACTTATTGGGTAACTAAATGGGTAATTACTTATTGGGTGACTAAAAAAAAATATTACGAAAATTGTAAAATGATAGAGGACTTTTCGTCTCAGTTTTTTATTAGGAATAGCACTATATGATTAGTGGGCGTTATTTCAGTTACACCCTGTATATATACACATAAAAATAAGTGATTAAAGCGATGTTAATGATTGATATAGAAATAAATGATAAAATATTTTGAAAGAATTATATTTCTACAAATATAATTTCGAATTAATATTTACTAAACATAATCTCACTAAAACAAATCAGTGAATAGCATATAATATCTATAGTCATAGTTGCCGCATGATTTGATGTAAACGTGTATCTTAAAAAATTATGTCAAAACATTATGTAATAAATGACAATACATCATTTAATTAAGGAATTTCCTTAAGATTATTTTTATAACCTCTTTATTATTTATGAATGATATGCCATATGTAAAACAAATGTTTGATCTTTACATAAAAATTTCATGGCCATTTTTTCATTAAAGATATTTATTTTGTTCAGAATCCACTCTTTTATCAAGTCTTTTAAACACACAAACGAAATGAGTATTCTGAACAAAAAAGTGGTTATTTACAATATGTTGAGAATCTTTTCATTAAGCATGATGAGAGTCAAGTCCGATAATACGTTCAAATATTTTTTACGAGGTTAAAAAGAGAAAAAGAAATAAAGCTAAGAACGTTAAAAAAATCGGAGAGGATAATCATCCTTTCTATATTCTTCGCGAAGGTCTTATGATTTGTGGTTAATACCGTTTAAGAGATAAAACTCTTTGTATCAGTTATGGCATTAAAGTTCTTGCCTTATCTGGAGACACGGTAGTATCTCGGCGCTAAACCAAGCGCAGCGACACTGCCGTGCCTGGTGCCTCCTTTACGCGAGCCGGCGAGTTGTGGCAGATTGAGATTATCGAATCTCAATAAAAGCTGAATTTTAATACACACGACACCCCGCCACTCTCCAACCTCTTTGATTCTTTCGCAACCCAGATTCGCACGTTTCTCATCAAACAAAAAAAGTCTGTTTCACGTTATTTAAATATAAGTAAATTTAGAACATTATTTCCTCACCATTATTTCCCTACCTCATAAAAGCAAATCATAAATATAATGACATAAATTAAATACTAACATTACTGATTAATGTCCGCACATAATCTTAACTTTACCAATCTTTTTAGATGGCGATACTGAATCCTGCTATCTATTCATTTTCTTAAAATGCACAAAAAAAAGATCAACTATAAAAATCTTATAAAATTCTCCGTATTATCGATGAAAAGTTGAAAAGTCAACACTAGTCTAAAAATGCCGAACAGTATTTAAACTCTTATTTGAGAAACTCTAGAATGCACAAAAAATATATTTTTTAAATGCATATATTAAAAATAATAAACAAAAATTTAATTTACATAATTGCAAAAACTATAAACAATTTAATCTTAAAATCTCAGTTATAGATCATTCAGAGTAGGCTTTGAATTAAGAGCACTTCAATAGTTTACACACACTATCTTACCAAATTAATTATAAAAATTGCTAAAATTACATGACAGTTATAAGCTCGGGCGTGAATTTAAATATCAGAGGCGGTTTTGATTTTAAAAATTGAAATTTTATTCATATTTTTATAAGCAAAAACACAACAAAATTCAAGTACACTTATTTCATACATGTTAACTTCAACTAAAATATAATTGTACAGTACATGACTCGTGTGTGTAAGATGCAACGCTTTAATGTCTTTATGAATAATCGGCATACAATCGGACGCATCCGTCGAATGGAGGTCGATAATTTTGTGAAAAGGAATCTAAATGAGTCCTTGTTCGGCTACGCATGCACTGGTAAGGATCATCATTGCGGGCAAACCTTTCTGCAAGTTTTCCTCTTTCTCTCTATCTCTCGCTCTCTCTCTTTCACTCTCTTTCTCTCATCAATTTTAACAAGTCTTAACCGCACCTTGATATCTCGCTACTAACTGTTATCAAGGACAGTGCTTTGAAATAGTTACAAAAACGGCCGCCACAGAATAAGGCACACAATTGATGCAACGCGCATTTTTTTTTTCAATATAACGATATATATTCGTACTTATTCTTTAATGTTACTTTGGTGTGAACGAACGTCCATAGAGCTACGCCTAATCATCTTGGAAATGATTTATACGTATGCTTAAGGAAACTAGAACTTTGCAGGAACAATGGTGTCTACATATCGCAGCTGCGTGACATTAGGTTTCGCGTTCTCACCCTCTTTTCCCTCGCCTATCGTATCGTCATCACCAGCACTGTCTTATCGTCTCGCTAGATCATTCTCTTCTTCTTTATTACCATTATCATTAATTATCGATATTTATTATTGTTTTGCGTTCTGCTAATGCCTCAAATGACTTTATTTACACATCCTTCTGAGGTATGTTATGGGCGTTATGATATGAGATACATGACCTCGCGAACCATGTCTATCAATCGACCTACATGCAACAATTATGCAACCTAAGGTACCTTCAGTCTATTCCTGGACACAAATCAATTAAAGCGTGGGCTATGTCGTAACAAGTGCAGCTTTTCTTTATGTATATGTAAGTACACATATGCATCTTTGCAGTGCGTTCATCCGATTCCGATCGAAACGCGTCTATCGGAAAAGAAGAAAAAAAAAGAAAAGGATCGCTTCGCTTCTTCCTGATTTCTCGACGAACGTTTAGAGGTGAGATCATCCTCGTGACTCGGCTATTCGTCCAAATTTAGTGTCGAAAAAACTTATCGATTACGTCCAGTTTTAGAGATACGGAAATTTAATAAAGGGTGCCGCTTCCTTAAATTGCAGCGATCTCGAAGCTGGATACGAGAGACGATATCTTTTTACTGATTTAAATTCTGCGACACGCGAATTAGCGGAGTGTCAAGCGGGAGAAATTGATTTGGTGATGCTTGCTCTAAACGTCCGTTGAACTGCAATCGTTACATGCAGATCGTTATGTAACCGTTGTAAGATTCTTCTATGTAGATCTCATTATACTTCTCAATAACAGACTAAAGCTATGGCTCACTGTTTTATCGCTGTCCGTTTTTTTTTTTCAACTAGTACCTTCTATGAGAACGCGATATTACATCTACGCGATTATATTACGTAACGCTATTTAAAAGCATATATTATTGAACGATTCGCTCTGTCAGCCCTCCTCGGTACGTTCCCTTCTTTCTCGATTAAGAGAAAGAAAAAGGAGACTCACAATTCAACATGCGGGATATTCCGATAATGCCGAGTTAAAAATTGCGAGCAGTCAGAACTTTCCTAAGCAAAGGCCATCCAATGTGATTACGTGCAACAATAACTCCTAGTCTTTTAACATTCGTGTCTTTTATATAGATTCTAAAAATAATGCTCTTGTCATTTCGACTGAGTGGTATTACGAGATATCGTAGCGAGAATAAAAACAACAGTCTGGCATCTCCTATGCCCTCTACACTTCTCCATATACGTGTACTTCTCTTCGTTCTCCTCTTTCACTCTTCTTTATTTATTTCATCCAAAATAAAATTCGCGCTTTTTCCTATGATAACCCGGAAAAAAACAACGTATTGCCTCTTAATGATATAAGTTCAGTCCAGATAAAAGCTGAACGCTGAAACGTTACGAATCTCTGTCTTTGATTACGAATAATGACATACGACAATGCTTATAATGATAATAATGGTAAAATGCTATCGTAGAGTGACTGCTACAATGCATGCTTCCACACACATAAAATTTTGAAAGTTTTCCCACAGAAAGTTATACATCACAAACGAACTCTTAAAACTATTTACAAAAATGGATCGCGATTCGCGATGCTTTTCAAATAACATTTAGTTTTCTTTGAGCGTGTCACTGAACTTTCAAAAGAATATCGATTCATTAAATCTCCGTCCAACGGAGATAAGACATTTGCTTTTGTATTGTGAGAGGGGTGCATATTACACGTACATATACGTGATATACCCGGAGAAAGCACTACGCCCTGGCCTATTTCAAAAAGCATGGCCCTGACGCGATTATATAATTATATATTATTATAATATAAGATATGTTACAATAATATATATTATTTTTTTCGTTTGAAAAAGAGTTTGCGCGATTGGGTATATCTTCTCGATATTATTGTATGTTGCAGCACACCGCTCTGCACGGTATCGGACCGTCGCCGTTCTGACCATACAACGACCTTTGCCCGAACATCTTCGAATCGAACGATAAGAACGGTGATTTTCCGTTGTAACAGCTTTCGTATACCTCGAACGCCTCGTCGATGGGTATCTTCTCATCCGCTATGGTAACGTCCTGATTTTTGTCCGGTAAATAGATTGGGATCTCCTCGTCACGGAAATACCCGATTGTTTTGTCCTCCGGATCATTTGGCACTGTTCTCGACGAAATTACCGATGTGCTAAATTCGCTTGACTCTTCCTCCGTGTTGACGGTATCCCGTGCGAGTCTGTAATACCTCTGCACGTGCTCCACGAAAGCTTTTTCGACCTCGATGTTATCGTCCTCCGCCGCCTCGCCTTCGTACAGGACTCCTGGGCTTTGCAGTAGCCTTTTTGGGGTTATCACAGGTTCCACAGTTTCTACTTCCCAGCACTCCAACACGTCGGGCTCCTCTATGCTGACCGAGGATCCTATCATTACGCTATCGTTTTCGTCGTTCTCGCTGCTGTTCTTGCTGGTCTTCTCGCATATCTCCACGTTCTTGTTAATCACGTCGACGTAAGCAGCGGTCTTCGCGACGGGATTACCATGAAAATTAAACGGCACAGGTTCGTACGAAGACGTTGGTAACAATCTGCCGTCTTGCGAAACGATGATCTCCCCCTTCTCGAACGTTCGTACGCTCACCATACTATCCTCGCTCGTTCCTTTATCCTTTCCATCGTTTAAATTGTCTATACGTCGCATTTTGATATCGATATTCTCAACAGGATTTTTACTGATTTTTCTTAATGTCTTCATTCGTCTTCCGTTAACTCTCTTCGAGTTTATCCGAGAACTTAAAGCAACCCTCATACCCGCAACGCTATCCTCCTGAGTAAATTCGCAAACGTCACCAACATTATTCTTCGGCTTCTCTTTCGATCTCACGGCAGTGACAAAGTTCAACGAAACCAACGAAGAAACTAACTGGCTCTGCGTTTTCTCATCGACATTCCTGTTCCGTTTGTCGTTTCTCTTTGCCGTTGTTTTTCTTTTTACAACTTTCGCGTCCCTTTTTCTTCTGCCGATTGATGTTGAATCAACTTCCATCTGATCATTCCTGGCGTTGTTGTTGTTGATGTTATTGTTGTTGGTCTTTGCGAATTCGCCGCAGCTAGCCGTGCACGACAACAACGTGACGTTGTCAACACCGCTATTAGCAGATAGTGCAGGCATGGGGTTGCCTTGCAAGTTTTTTGGCGGCTCTCTTGCATCTATTTCTTCCTCGTCTGTCTCGCTCTCCGAGGTCGACGCCGACGTTATGAAAAGATCGGGCGAGTTCGCTCGACGCAGCCACTCCTTCACCGCAGCTGTAATAGGATATTTTTTCGACATCCGAGTTTGGCTCTCAAATCCGGAATCCTCGTTCGAGCCTTCGATTGTATCTCGATTTGTCGTTTTGATCGTGCTCTCGTTATGTACCTCCAGTGCGTCTACCTCGTTCGCTACCTTCCGCTCCGTCTCATCCAACTTATCATTCACAACATTGCATTTGCAATCTGCGTCTGATAGCTCGACAGCTTCGAATTGTTGTACGATTTTGCTCTCCACATCCAAATGTGCGGAGTCATCCAAGTCCGGCCCAGGCGTAGATTCCCTCACGAATTTCAGACCCTTCTTGTTGTACTTCCTGGGCAATCCAAGTGACGTTGTTCGCGTAACGGACGAATTGTTGCAACATCGTAATCGTTGAACTTCCTCTTTTTCGTTGACATTTATCGTTGTTAAATTGGAATCATTTTCTTGAGGACTCATCGATATTGACTTTGACGCCTTTTCCGTTAAGTCGGCAAAATGTTCGTAGTTAGTATCGCCGTTAACTAAATTTTCTTCAGGGCATCTGACGCCATTATCCAATGTATTTGTATTAATGTCGTTACTATTATTTTCGAATGACTCATGCTTCACATTGGCACTGGTCAAATCGCCATCGTTCTCCAAAGAAATATCAGTCCTGGAAGGCGATTCGTAATCAGTAGGAGCACTGCTCCTTATCTCAGTAGTCTCGTTCGTTATTATCGCTTCCATATTCACGACTAGATGATTCGCTTGACTGTTAATTTCTGCGTTCCTGTCTCTGGGCATGTGTCCAACTGTCGACGACTGAATGTTGTCTAAAGATGTCTCCCTAACTATTTGCTCTGAATTACGGATTATTGTTTCTTCCTGGTTCGTTAGACTTTGAGCAGTTGACAGGTCGCACACCTCGGTCTCGCGACTGGCGGATTCCGTCTCGGTGTAAGATGACACATCCGGTGCGTCATTGACAGACGACGTGACTTCTTCGGCCACAGTGGTGACGGTGGATGTCGAAACAGGAGTAGACAGGATTCGCGATTGCAGGTCCGGCCGTAATTGAAATTCCTGGCACTCGGGATTAAGCGGTCGATTCGCGGCCGACGTCGTTGTAATCGCGATCGAAGTCGGACATTCTGACCAAGGTAGTCGGGAAGACGATACATCATTATCACATTCGGAACTGTATTCCCCTTCTTCTTCATCTTCGGTGTTACCCTGAATTTAATCACAAGGAATGATTAGAGTTTAACCGAGCATTTATATCAAAAATGTTTTGCAAAAAAAAAAAATTATGATAGTTTTAGTGTTCGTATTCATAACATTTTTAATATATGTTCCATACTAATAACATATATTACTGTTATTACATTTTAATCGGTTCATATTTATGTTAATTATTTCTTCCACAAAAGCAGTTTTAAAGCTTTTTTAGCATTTATCTTATATTATATGAGTTTTATCGACTTACCAAAGTAGGTCTTCTCTGTTTTCTTTTCTTTCTCTTCTTTCTTCGTTTGGCGCACGCCATTGTCATAGCTGTTACGTCCATAGTTCTCACCAATGGCCCGCCCTGGATGGTAACACCTTGGACAAAAAAAATCGTCGCACGTTATTGGTCTGTCGAAAGATACGAGGACTGGTCAACGAATAATATTTTAGTGCGACATTTGGCGACCCGATGAGCAATTTTCTCAATTGTATGATTGAAGAAGAATGATGACTAGAACGTGCCGGAGCTGTCACGAAAAGTGAACCTAGCTTTTCACTATTTGTCTGTGCCTTCTGACTTCTCATACATCGAAGCGAAGCAACACGTAAATGTTATTTTTAACAAGTTCTATTTGAGATGTAGCAACGCGCTGTCGTTGCCAAACTATCACCTCGCGTCTTTTGCGTAGCTAAAACATATTTCCGACAATAAATTGTGCCGGTGCGACCATGGGACGTATTTTCTCGTGCAGTGGCCACGAGTCAATGGACTCTCGCATGAGATATGCTTCATTACTGGTGCAATGTGAGAACAATGAGACAATACGGCGTGTAGCAGCTGTGAAAAGTATATCGATTGATATTTATGCGAATGACATATGTCGTTAGTCGCGAGCGACAAACAGACAAATTCGAGCGTGTTCAGAGTTGGAACTTTAGGAACGATCGTGAAGAATGAACTACATGTACATTGGACTAATCGTCGGATACTCTCGACATGAAAAAAATGCCGAACAGTTTCACGATACTATTTCACGAACCTGCAGGGGTTCAAGGCTCCCACTTCCACGATCGTGTCTAAAGCGTGATACCTTTTTTGCGAATTATTACCTTTTACCTTGAATGTGGTAGAGGCACGGCAGTAATATAACAGCAATGATGTCGATGGACGGGACAGAAGTCATGAATCGGGGCATATCCCTTTTCCTTGGCCGCGCTTCCGATCGACACTGTTCTCGTTTAACATTAGAAATAGGTACAATCAAGCGTACTACGGCCAGTGTAGCGCAGTACGAGGAAGGAGCGTTTAATTAGCACAGATATAAATAATTCAATAATTGTGCAACATCGTTACTTTTTTCTACAATTTTTTTCATTTCATCCTGTTAGTCTTTACATTATTGTTAGTTTATGCAGTGATTGATTGCATACAATGTTATCTCACATTATCTTCCCTCAAACCAAATCTTTAATCAAATTGACTTTATAAAATTATTCAGACACCAGCAGTTTTTTAGCATTATTATATATGCAGTATAAACATTAAAAATTGTTTAAAAACTATATTTTAAAGTTGCTAATAAATAACAAACACTTTGGACAATTTCAAATAAACAAATTTCAATCTTACCTTGATTCAATTTTCATAATCCTGTTTCTATTATCTATATTATAAATCTACAATATAATTCGAATCAATTTCTAATAATTAACAAACATTATAGGTTTTAAAGAGTAAAAAATATATTTTTTGTATATTTTTTCTGATACGACTGTTACATAATAAATTGTACAAATCGACCGCGCTAACACTCCCTCCCCGAAATGCGCTTTTTTTCTCTTAAACGCAAACGTGGGCAATCAACACACTTGTCCGTTGTTCCGTCCATCCGACTGTGAACAGAACGAAGGCTACGAGCGCGAATGTAGATCTGCTCATGCAAGTAGCAGAGAGCAAATACAGATTTTGCCAATCCGTATATTATAGCACGCGTACATTACTGAGGGGACAATTCCGAATCCTAAATCTACCTATCTCGTAACTAACCATTAACGTTGACCAAGGGAGGTCCAAACATATAGTGACCAGGATACATGTACGGCTGCGGCACGGCTGGCACCATATGTGACATATGCATTGGCTCTTGCATCATTAATGGATCTAGGTAAGGATCGATCGTCGTCATGCCGTTCTCTAAATGTTGTTGTCCCTCGAGATGCAATGGCTCCTGTGGTTGTTCTTCTATAAGCTGCTCTTTCACGGTATGCTGCTCCATAGTCGCATTTTCTGTCTCTTCGACTTGCTCCTCGATCTCCCCGGCTACGCTGCCACTACAGCTAGCGCTACCAGTACCGCTCTCATTCCACATACTGTTGGAAGCTTCCGCTGTCACTATCGTGCCGTTCTGCTCCTCCACTATCGTGACCGGTTCTGTACTTTGATTAGTCTACAAATAATTATATAATAATCAAATAATAATTAATTAATCAATATATAACTGCTCAGTAAACGAGAATGGATTAAAATGGATTGAAATTTTTTCTATCCAAATGCGTATTTTAAATAGCGAATACTTTTTTTTTATTTAATTGGATTCAATTGGATTCAACTGGATGCAATTGGATTGAAAAACTGCATTTCCTATTCAAAATTTTGAATTGAACAGTATTCACAATGCACAGAAAAAGCTCATATTATTTTTGAAAGGCATAGAGATATGCTCCATGCAATTCCTATAAATGAATAAAAATGCATTCAGGCTTGAAAAGCATTCATTTTAACATTCGTGAATCCATATTTCTGAAAATCTGAATTTATTTCAATCCAATTCAATTTATTCTCGTTTGCTGGGTGTTGTAATTGTTATAATTGATTAGAATTAATACAAAGTAAACTTTTTTTAAGCGCAATTACAGAACTTTAATATTATAATAACAATAGACAATTCAAAATATTGTTTAAATTGATTCCCAAATAGATATTCTATTTATTATTCAATTATAATATTTGTATTCTGAAATTTCTGTGGATTTTTATACCAGTGAATTTTATTCTGTGGATTTTTATTTCAATCGAACATCTAATGGAAATATATGACAAATAAGATTTCGAACTACCTGATAGTCCATTAAGCAATATGGTTGATTGGCAAGTTTAGGCACGAACGCAGGATTAATCCACTCAATCGGTCTTAGAGGAACCGGACCACAAGGTACAGTCGCTAGAATGTTTGGTCCAACTTGAGCAGGTACTGGTGCAGGTCCAACCAACATCACAGGATATTCATAATAGTAGCCGCTTCCATGATCGTAAAATGTTCCATATCCTAATTGCGCTCCTGACGACTCTGCCATGGGCGGATATTCTCCCGTTCCACTGTCCCTATCCAATAGTTGCTGGTCCTCTGTAGTTTCGCTGCCGTCTACAAAAACGTTGTCATTTAAATATGTTCTCATTTATCGGCAGACTAAATATATTAGCAGCAGGATGATAAAAACTTTCTTCAAGTGTCGCTGTACAAAAAACGAAAGGCTTGTCTCGAGTAAATACGTGCAGAGTATATACGAATAGACGCTTATTATTAGACGTTGGAATTCACGTCTCGACAATCCAGCAATTTGTTTTCCATATTAGCGATTTATGAAATTAGAATATTTTAACTTAGTTGACTCGTTAATGATAAAAAAACAAGTCATCTTGGCCATAAGTATTAAGCACTCTCAATTCACTGCATTTTCTTGGAAAAGCGATAATAAGAGGAAAAGGAGGGGAGGAAGAGAGAGAGAAAGAGAGAGACTAATAAAATATTAAAATTATTATAAAAATAAATATGATTTTGCAACAAAATTGATTTTAATTAATTTTTTGTTAAATACAAAGAACGTTTACGTTATTGAGACTGCTCTGTATTTATGGCCAAGGCTGTAGTTTGCTGGCGTTTTAGTACCACTCGTCAGTGGCATTTAGCATTCAGTAATACATTTATCCTATACAATAACCACCTGCGGTGGAATGTGATGCCGATTGACTCTCCGTAGTCGACGGCGTAGCGCTGGTGCTCGCGTTTCCAGTCCAAGGCTTTTTGCGCGACAGATAGCCCTTTTTGAAGAGAACGTCTTGTCGCGGTGTCGTGATTCTCGTGTACTCCTCCTCATTGAAGATGATTTTAGGCTGCGACGGTGAACCCGCGCTCTCGTCTCTGTGCGATCTCGAGCCGCTGCTGGCGTAGCCGCTCGTACTTCCGCCGCTGGTGCTGGTACCAGCCCGACGCGGCTTGTAGCCACTCTGCTGTCCATTCCGATCGAAATGTATGTGCACGTTCGTCTCCTTCTCCTGACTCTTCACATAGTCTTTTCGCAAACCCTCTTCCTCATCCTCTTCACCGGGTGGAGCTGTTGAACCGAGCGACGTAATTAGTACTCAGGCTCACAAACTGCATGCTGTTGTCTTCAATTAGAATCAAGTTAATAATTTGCGGTAAATAATTAATAAATATATACTTCCGCAAAAAGAGAAAAACATTCGCATTGTTTTTAATAATTCGAATCTTAAAATACCAGAAAGATATTTTAAAGATATTTATCTAAATAAAACACATCGATTTTATAGATATTTTTCTGTAAATATAGTATTTTTTACAACTATAGTACCGCATCCAATCATACATATATTCGCAAAGAATGATTTTGTTAAAGTATTTAAAAAGATTAACATGATAAACAAAATTTCCGAAATAAGTTTCTCAACGAAATGAAAAGGACTAATGGGAATTAGCGTTGCAGACAGTGCATAATTATGTATATATATATATATATACAAATTCGAATTTAAATTCTGACATGGCAATGTGCTAACATCTATTTGTCATATTTTGTAAGTTTAATTTTACTCTGTGACTACTGTACATTTTTTTACATTTAGAACTGTTACTTTTTAATTTGTTATTACACATTGTATTTTTTCCACTATTATTGTATATATTATTGGCCAAAAACATTCTTTTATTTGTTTACTGAATAGTTGCGTTTTAATGAGATATCTCAGTAAATATTTAAATACTTCACCAAAATCGTTTTTTCTGTACATTTGGATTTTCATATAGAGATATTTAACATGATAGACATCAATTAGTGGATTTAATTTCTAGGAAATTAATGCTTCATCCGCATACGTACGTAATGTAAATTGTAAAAAGTGAACACAAGTGAACGCGTATAATTGTAGGTTGTCAGTCGCGTTTCATAACGAGAAAAAATGTAAGATATTTCCATGACGTCTCTGGAACGATCACTTCGCACGTTGTATTTAACGCACGAAACTATATCCTTCTAAATGTAATTTGTATGAAATTGATTGTATCACACAGGAAGTGTTTGTAAAATTGATTGTTTAACAACATAGTGTAAGAGCGCTCCATTCAGAAAAAAAAACAGCAACACTAATTCGTGCAAAATATGTACATGAATTAATGTGCTTTATGTTCGCCTCGTTCAAAATTTTATATATACAAACACAATAGTTTAATATGTATAAGTATTAATAGAATTATAAACATTAATAGAAGTATAGATATAATAGAATCAAATGGATAAACGAAAAAATTCAAAATCTCGAAACTGTAATGAATTTCGCGTTTTATAGCTTCGAGACTGTATTTCAGAAAGTTATTTAAATTATTCAACTAATGACATGGACGAGGAGCGAATGAATTATTTAATTTATATATAAACTACGATAAGAGAAATTTCGCACAGTTTTTTTTCACCTTTTTCTACATTCCTCTGCTTAAATCGATGCTCTTTATAAGGGTGATTCTAAATAAATACAAAAAATTTTAGGAGATAATTTTTTGTCAAAAATTGAAGGGGGTTTTTCATATAATATATACTCCCTTATATCCCTTCCTGAAAAATTGCGCTCCTTCAAGGTGGAGATAAAAATAAAATTTTTATTTTTCTTTTTAATAAATATCCCCCAAATATCTTTTTTACTAGTGGAAAATGTCTATTAAATTTTATTTTTCTAACTTTTTTAAAATTTGGAAAAAAAATAAAAATTTAATTTTTACCTGTCCCTTTGAAGGAATGTAATTTCTCAAGGAGGGATATAAGAGTATATGTTTATACGAAAAACTTAATTTTTAACAAGAATCATCTCCTAAAAAGACCCCGCACAAATCGTATGGAAAAAAGGCTTTGATCAAAATCAGAAAAAAAATCTCACACTCAATTTACAAAATATCACAATTTCAGCCAATTTAATCGAAGCCATTTTTTCCATATGATTTGTGCGGGAGTTCTCTTTCGCACTTATTTAAAAACACCCTGTGTATATCGATTCCACATTTTACACAAGTTATGATCGTCACGTGCAATTATGTTGAGATGATGTTTCCGTACCATCTTGGTACCTCGCTAACAGCAGCACATGATTCGAGGAGCCGATCACGTGGGTGACCTTCTTCTGCCGACGCCACTGCATCGCACCCTTGATGTTATCTTCTCTTTAGGATTATCCTGATTGCTCGACGAGCAACACCGCTCCTCGAGGACGTTCCGACCAATCGATTCGTTTTGAATGTTTGGTGCTTGACGTAGATCGAGAGATCGATTCAGGGACATTCACCGCGGTCACTGATAAAGGGATGGCAGTAACGAGTAATATGCATCGCACACGATGCCTCGAGAACGACTGCAATCGGTACGGGGAAGGGGGTACACACGCCGGACGAGACGAAGAGCGAAGAGCCCGCGAGGGATGTATTTGTGCGTACGGTAGCCGGGAGGACGAGTTGCCCATTGGCTGCCTCCACCGGTACCAGAATAGCATCAGAATTAGAATAGAAAACGGGCTACCAAGCTATTGGCGACTGATGTCTTCATCTGAGTGCGAGTGAAAAATCGTCCTTCATTTTTGATCGATCAATTCTTTACGAACTGAATCGATATTGTAGATTAATTCCTATAGACATTAATCGAAATATCTATGAAAATAAATGTAAAAAATATTTAAATAAAGTGTAATGGCAATATAAATAAATCAAGAAAATATATTAAGATATTATATTTTAAATAACAAAAAGAATCCCATTTTTGAGAAGCGAATTTTGCGAATTGTGCTTAATTATACTCATATATTTAATTATTTACAAATATTTTTTTTAAGTTATAAACTGCGTGTCGATTCAATTTATTTCGGACTTGAAACGCAATATAAATTAAAGTTGGAAATAACATCACAGATACATTGATCATCAAATTAATAATGATGCTAATAAACATCTTAAAACACTGCAAAGAATTTTTTGCGAAAAATATCACCTTACCCGGGATTTAAACTCCCAGTATTATTTCAATATTTCATTTCAGTAAAATTGAGAATGAAAATTTCATTAGATTCAGGCAGACGGTTTGTTACTTCTATATTAAGTTTCGCTTTTAAATAAAATTACTAAATCTTGAATCTTTTAAACTGAGAGTTTCTTCTAGATAAAAAAAATGTTTGAAAAGTAGTTATTTTCATTAATTAAGAATTATTTCAAAATTATAGAAGTTTTTATCTTTACATCGCTTTACGCAGCTTTTAGATAACAGTAAAAAATTGAAAAAGTATATATTATTCAATGGCAATTTAATACTTGTGTAATTTTATTGTGGAACACGACTCGTAAACGGGATTCGAGTCATCGTCGATAAAGAGTATCAAATACATATATCAATGTATTCTCGCTTTAACGTTTACCACATTGCGGAAGTCAGAAGGTAAATAATTATGGTCGCAGGTCCATAAATTTACCAGTTACTTTTTCGAGACCATTTTCTAATAAGACTAAGCAACAAATTTTTCTGATTTGGAGCACGAATGTTCACTGAGAGCAATTATAGTATAAGCACTAAATGGAGTGCTAATTTGTGCTGATGATGCATGATACTGAAAGGAAATTAGTATCTCAGGAAGGCAGACATATATTTGCAGCTAAAAATATTTTGCGGTTCATGCCGTTTTATCCAATTATCATTATTTTTATAATTATTATATCATCAGATTTTTCAAAGATCTTATCTTCTCCTAATTCTTATTTTATTTGTTTTTATTAACTCAATCTCTTACTATTAATATAATCTTTCGGTAAATCGCAAATTTTGCATAAATCATTTTAAGTGCTTAAAATACTTCTAAAAAACATTTAGATTTTGTTGTTATTCTTTAATTAAAGATTTAGAAAACAAATAAATATTTGATTTATTTACAGAACAATTATATAATTTCTACATCGCAATGTAACTTTACATAAAACAATCATACTTGAAATATTTATATTAAAAAATTAAAATTTTGGTCATTATTTTATAATATATACATATACATTTCCATACATTTCTATTAGAGTACACTGAAAAAAAAGATTGGCTGCTGCAGTAAATTAGATGGTAAAATATGGCATAGCATTTTTAATTGGTTGCAGCAGTCAATTTAAAAAAATATTATTTATTAAAATAACTTTAATACAGATGGCAAATCGGTGCTAATTTTTTTGTATTACTTATTTTAAATGCGATCTATAGAATATTCTGAAACTTTTATAATTTTTTTTGTTATTTTGAAATATCTATTTAATATGCGCACAGAGAAATTGGGAATGAAAAAAAGAGCGGAAAGAAGAAATTTATCTATGAATTATTCGCCTGCAAGACGAATTATTTTTGAAACGTAATGCCGAGTGTCGTCCCAACACATGTACATATCATACGACATATCGCATTCTCGTTCCAGATTCCGTCTTGGTTTACATTTCAAGCGAACCGTGTGTTAAAACGTCTAGATATCGTGCAAGTATATTAATATCTAGATGGTACATTTCATTGATCGTGCAAGCGGTCTAGTGCTCGCTGTGTACATCGAATGCATATCCTTCGTACTCAGATATTATCTCTCAAATTCCAATTTGAGAGATAATACCTGAGATATCAATACAATGTATTAAGATACTAATAAGTAAACCCGTGTTCGTTGCATTTGCATCTTGCAAACATACTCGATCCTCAACATTGTGCGTTCGCCCATGTACCATGCAGATCATACAATACATTACGAAAAATTGTCCTTGGTGTCGAAAATAATTTTTCCTTGAAACCCGTATTGCTGCTCGAACGTGCCTTACAATGTTGTATAATATTGCTCGAAGTTTTAATTTTCAAAAAATTCACCGTTTTATATTCACGGTTTATGCGTTACAAAAATTTTTAAGAAAAGAAATTTATGAGAATATACGTTTTATGACTAGCAAATTATAATATAATTGTTGATTATAATTGCATATTTTTATGTGATTAAATTTCAAACTGAAAATTAATATATAGAACCTTGAAATTAAATGAAAAATTTGTGGTGAGTTATTTGTGTTTCCTGTTCTAAATTTAGATTGTCGCATATTTCTAATTGTTAATATTAATGAAAAACTACAGGCACCTTCAACATTTTCGCAATTAATTTTGAAACCATCTTTTATATTAATCAAACGTTTTAATTTACCTGGGAAGTTTGGATCTTATTCAGTAGAGAGATGAAATACTCTTTAAAAGTGCATCTCTTTAAAGTTTTATTAGAATGTACTGACTTCTTCATATACATTTCTTTCTTATCGCATAAAAGAATATTTCTTCATCAAATGTGATATATTCGGAAATTTAAACAGGAAGTATCACAAAGAATCAGGCAGAAAGACATTACATAATCATAAAGTCACATGACGATGAGCATTAGAAACGATTCCTTTCTTCGGGAAAAACTTCGTGCCTTAAGATAAAGTTTCTTCGCAAACAATTTTCTATTTCGTGATAAATCATCGAAACTTTTTGCTCATCGATTTTTCATCACAACTTTCTATTAAAAATGAACCCAAGATGTTTACTGAACTCTTGTAAAAAAATTCCCTAAGAATTTCCAAATTTTTTAGGTACTTTTATTCAAAGTTCCAAATAAGATTAAACAAATTTTTAATTACAACTTTGAAATAAATTGACATGCAAGTAACGCAAACAAAAAAAGTATCGTAAGTTGGAAGACAGGAATTCCCGACTATATCTATCATTTTCTACAATTGAAGCCGTGAAATCTGTATATAGTATAAGAAAGATTTACTACAATATAGTATCAGTGACCTATTCTCTTTTGTTGAATATTTCCTTCTACAAACTTAATTTTTTTTATAAAAATTCGCGAGACACGCGAGAATGTACGTGAATATACGTGAATGTATATGCCGTACTTATTGCTAACTGATTATTAACACTTCACATTATCAAGAAAAAATGATAAAAAATTTCAGAAAGAAATAAAATAAATAAAATTCCAAAAAATTCCTTTAGTATTGATAAAATTTCATGAAAATCCCTGATTTTCAAAGATAAAGAAGAGATTCTTTGAAAATTACAGATTTTCCAGATTTTTTCCAAACAATAAACACCCTGAAAGACAATATAAAGATCGCCACACCCGTGTTTTTGAGAATCAAGTTTTAGGTATTTTCGGTCAATGCAAGATCTGATTAAAGCCAAAAATGGAGTCTTCACGGACGGACGACAGATCCGCCGCGCCTATTTCGGACGTTGCTTCCTTTTGTCGTCGCCAAACGAAAATCGAATTTGGGATTTTTCTCGCTGTCTGTAGGCACGCACGATCGAGTAACGCATACCGGTCGCGCACTATTTTCTGTCAGGACGAAAAGCCGCGGAATCCTCTAGGGTCGTCCCGGCGGCACTGCGCACTGGCGCGGCGTGCACCGCGCCGCGATGCTCGTCCGCGTCGATTTTCCGCGGTCGTCTGCGACTGTGCAACGCGAACGATTTTGCGCCAGCATACGCTTCTCCGTCGCCTACAGGGTATTCGCGAAGAAAGGTCCGTGAGCCCGCCTTTCCTGTTCCTCGGCTATTTTAAAAGCGGTTTCGATCTTTTCAACCCTTTAACCACTTTCCTCACTTGCTCGAATATGCTCGGATATCATGTTGGAATATTATATCTTGGCTATAATACGCAAGTATAGAAGATATAAGATGTCTAAGAAATATTTCCATAAAATGTACATACATTTTCTTTACTGTTATAAATTTTAATAAATAAAATTAAAGAAACTTAACGTTTTACTACATTCTGGTTAAAAATGAATGAATCAGAAGATTCTGATCATATTAATCAGAATTCTGATTATCTCAATAATTTTTCTCTAGAGTACAAGAAAAAAATATTTTTATTGTACTTTTGGTGCACTGAAAAAAAAGATTGGCTG
>NW_017257198.1:605805-653559 GCF_001594055.1 Mycetomoellerius zeteki
AAAAATGCTATGCCATATTTTAACATCTAATTTGCTGCAGCAGCTAATCTTTTTTTCAGTGTGATATCGGTTGTATATTAAAAAAAAGAGTTTAGTTGTGTCTGTATTTACGTTGGGCAATCTTTATCCATTAACTGATAAACCATGCTCTTTCAATTTAAAAAATACTGAAATTTTAGCTACTGTATTGTAAAAATTTATTCTGTTACATCATATACTTATCATATAATTCTGTGAGATTAAATCCATACAAAAGCAGTGTTGGATAGTAACTAGTTAAAACACACAAAAGCAGTGTTGGGTAGTAACTAGTTAAAACGTTAAAAGTTAAAAAAAAAGTTAAAAAGTTAATAACTTTTAACTTAACTTAGTTAATTTTAAATGCATTAAATTTTAACTTAACTAAGTTACTTTTAAACGTTAACTTTTTAACATTTTTAAGTTAAAAATTTTTTTATCTCTTTTAAATGCCTTAGAAAAATAATAAAATATAATAAAACTAAGAGCGCATATTCGTAATTCGTTCATATTTTAAGACCATCTTAAGTAATTTCTTAAGATGTGCTAATACAGCCCTCTGATTGGCTTATGCCTTATGCCAGCCTTAGTCCGGATCTACAATAGGTGTTTTAAGCTTTAAGTCATAAAAAATTGACCAATTACCGTCGAATGCGAGGAGAATATTTGACTATAATTGGTCCATTTTTTATGAGGGCTTAAGGCTTATTAAAAAGTAAAAACCTAAAAAGTTATATCATATGTGAATAAAAAAATTAAGAATTTAATTTACTTAATAATCTATATTGTAGTTGTTATTTAATCTCATTTTAAGAAAAATTAGAACATTTTGATCTCAAAAATAATTTTTTTCGAAACTAACTTTTTTTAGTTAATTCAATATTAACTTTCGTTAAGTTAATTTTTTATTCCTTCAACTTTTATTAACTTAACTATATTAATTTTGTAAAGCCATTAACCTTAACTTTATTCAGTTAAAAAAAACATTAACTTACCCAACCCTGCAAAAAAGAGAATATAATGGATTTTTCCATAATAATACCAAAATAAGACAATTTATTTTCTTCTAACAATCTGGATATTTTCGAAACGCCCAGTATATTTATTTTACCGGACGGATTTTCATAATTCCAGTTAGAACAGAGGAGTAAATGGCATAGAAGAAAATGAGCGTTGATTTATGATTTGACAAGAGCCGCGCGTCTGTCGTTACGACAGGTCGAGGCTTCAAAGATGACGAAACGGCAAACTTTGCTCGCCGTCCTCGTGGCAGGTTGACACCTAAGACGATGCCTCACGAATAGTCGAAGCATAATGATTTGGAACGTCGGACTGTTATAGAACAGCCTAGACACATTGTCAAAAACATAGGACAATGCTCTTCCTCCGCGCAATTTGATTTTTACCGATTTAGTTTCCGACTGGATCTGTTACTGACAAGAGACTGTACAAACCTTCGAACAGGAATAACGCATGACCTGATGATTTAACTAGTTATCGCATCTCAAGGTGCGAAGCGCGAGTAAAGTTCTTCGAACTGATTAGGACTTTGTCTTAGACTTTGCGACTTACAATTAAAAATTATCATTACATCATTATTACATGTTTATCACGGTATTTTTTTACTAACATAAAACATATGTACAATTAAATAATGATTGACACTAATTATGACACTAATTATTGTCTAAGGTTGCTTCATATCGGTTCTCTGTCTTAAGTACAGTCTCATAGCGAATTTGATTGGACGCATTCAATGCGCACTGGTGCATATTAAAGCCGTCGTACACAAAATAACGTAAAGACATGTTTATACATAAACATAGAAATCGATTAAATCCTGAAATACTCAATATATTTTATTGTACTATTTACAGGTAAAATTATGTATTTCATAATTCGAAATATTTGCATTTCACTTTTATATTCAAATTAAATCAGAGTATAACGGCTTTAATATGCACCAGTGCGCACTAGGTGCTTCCAATTAAATTCGCCATTAATATGTCATATAAACCAATCACAGATCGTGTTAATATCTTAAGACATTGTTGAGAAAGAATGTACTAAATTTTAATGAATATTTATTTGAATAGTATTAACTTAACATTTATTTACGATAAATAAATATTTATTAAATAAAAAAATAATTGTTAAATCAAATTAATAGTTCTTATACCAAATAAATATATGTTTACATTTAATAAATATTCAACTAGTATTCGGAATTTATTCCGACTTGTTCCATGATAGAATAGCTCTTTAAAAAATGTTTGAATAATTAATTATTTTCCACGAAATGAGATTCTAACTTCACATATATTATTTTTGTAAAAAAAAACGTTGACTTGTCGAGTTGTTGCGATCGCAGAAAATCCAATCGTTAATAAATTGTGAATTTACACTGCATTTAATATTACTGAACATGTATATATGTACATAAAATGAAATTAGTATTTATGGAGCTATTAAATAAAATAAAAAAGCATTATAAAATAATAATACATAGACACTCAATAACAGTGTCAATTAATAGTGTAGTTTTGAGACTTCCAAAGATATAAGACAGACCCAGAATGTTTTTTTCGTAAGGCTTTGTAACTTGATCTTTAATTTCCGTACATGTGGTAAACCACAAAAAATTGTTGTGACAATCTTTGGTAATACCTATTAAACACATTGAAAGTTTCAAATTCTTAAGGTATGGCTTTTTTTCTTCGCTTTTTTAGAAGATATAAATGATTAGTTAGAAAAATGTGATATGTTCCTAGCGCGAAAGGCCATTAACCCTCTATATTTCTTAAGAGAATCAACATGAGAAAAGGGTGAAAATGGTCGTACGTCTATTATAAACATCAATTTATTTCCCTTCTCGTTAATTGAAATTTTAATTAAAAACAAGTGTCCGAAGTATATTAAATATTACTAAATAAGTGCTAATATTTATAATTAGATTAAGAGGATGAAAGCACCTTATGAGAAACGTCTGAAAAGGAAAAAAGGATATGCTAATAGATTTTTCAAACTATCGTATTTTTCAACTTGAAACAAATAATCTATGTGTATCTCCAAGAATTACATACTACATTAAAAAGGTCTAATTTATCATCTAGTTTATATTATACAGATTGTACAATTTGTTGCAAGGAGTTTAAATCCGCTACTTTTTGTCTATGTTCAATATTAATATTAAAAAAAATCATCAGTTAATATCAGAGTGTGAGCGATTAATTGAATTTTGAGATAACGCTCATAAAACCTTCAAATAATATGGTATAAGAAATTATTTGACAAATCTAATTTTTATGACGTTCATAAAGATAAAAATGGTTATATTCTAATATAACTTCTTTGAACGTCTGTGCTTGACAAAAATATTAACGCTGAGAAATCAGTTTTGTTAGAAACTACAGTACACTTGTCCTTCGAACAATCTTATGTAAGATACATTATGTGAATAACTTAGAATAACTGCATTATCAATAAAACATGTTGTATTTGAAAGTTAAAAAGACATTTAAAATTTATATTAAGAAAATTTAGATTAAGTGAATTTCTCAGAATCCAAATTTATTAGTAATTTTATGGAGAAAGAAATAAATAGCATCGAGTAATTTATCTATTTTTATCTATTTCTATCTTGTTATAAATATTTAAAAAACGCGAATAAGTTTTCAAAATAGGTTTGATCGAAAACCTTTTCAAACTGGTGTTCAATCTCTTTTGCGAAGACTGGTCAAGGGATACTTTCCTTCAAGGTATGTACACTATGATGTGCATAGATAGCACGTATATCTCTGATAAATGAGTACCAGATTAAGTGTCAAGTTCACAAACTGGTATGACATGGTACACGATAGCTAACTATACGAATATGTTGCATTACTTCAACCATAATGTGCTATCGATCAGTATGCGTGACAATGAAAATATTATGTAACTCTTGGGACGCAAACACCTTATTGGAATTTATACGCACGCCAATTTATTGTTAGTTCATGCTCGAAAACAGTACGGCAGATAATATATATAGCTCAAAAAATACCGCGAGAATACGCCAGAGTGTAATGTATCAGAAGGTCTGTATCAAATATGCTCAATGAATCGTACGAGGCGGACCCCCTGTTTGCCAATTGTTTCGTATTGAATCGTATAAAAGCGGGCTGCCAATTAATTCCGTATAGATTTTCCGCAATGGTTAAGGATATCGATCCAATTTAAAAGTACCGTATTACCGGAAACATCTTGACTGATCAATTGTTGTGGATAAAAAACATTTCTCAGCCAAATATAATAAAAACATCGCTCGTCGAAAATTTCAACCGCTTAATTAGATCAATTAATGTATGTACATGGAAGAATCATAAAACTAATAAAAATTAAACAAGTTTTTTTATCGTGTCAGCAAATATACGATTCGAAATTGCTATACTGAAAGAAAAAAGCGTTTGGTACTTATCTGTATAATTACATGATAAAATGATTACGATTAGTAGCTCCATTTTTACAGTCATTACTGTTATCTAATAGTATAATAATAGTTATATTTACAGTTCTATCAAAAAATACATGGTTGATATTGAAAACTACAAATTATAATTAAACTTTTAATTACGATAATTGCAACTATTTTTCTCAGTGTACCCGGTTAAGACACGATTCCTTCAAAATATTTTTTCACATAAAAGGAGAATTTATTTCAAATGAATTGCGTAACAAAAAACCTTTTTGATCACCTGATTCATCTTTGTATCACCTGGGCTGCGTTCCACTTAACGCTCGCAACGCTCGCGAGCATCGTTTGTCCTTGTTTAACATTTGATAAACGACAAGGATGAAATGATTCCACGAGCGTTGTGAGCGTTAAGTGGAACGCAGCCCTGATGCATCTCTTCAAAGCGTTATGTATCACAGAGAGTGTAGTATTGTATTAGCAATACTAGAATTGGCAAATGATCCAAAAAGTTCTTTAACCTTTCAAAGTACTACAAGGCGAAAATCTGCGGAAAAAGAACGGCTAGAACAAAACGCTTGCCAGCTATGAGAAATGTTAATCGCCGATATAATCGCGTAGTTTGACGCTTAAAAAACCGTAAAATAACTCTTCTGGAACAAAACAGGCGATGGTGTGACGAACGGAGACCGTAAATGTGGCGGACGGTATCGATAGGTAAAAATAGCGCGTAAGATCCAAATGTGTTCTGCGGAACACCGCGCGCGCAAATAACATGACACGCGCTATTCTCTTAGTAATGTCGAGTCTATTATTAACAATCCTAGACGCTGTGCCTTCGGCAATTTCGCGAATTCGGCAAGGAACACTCTTGGCTGTCGCGGGGGTCGAGACAGAGCGTCGCAAAGCGGCTTACTGCAAATTTTATGACAGATTCTAAGACTGTATTGGGAAAGAGCTATTATTAACGTTTCCAGACGCTGCGCCTTATACCTATTTAACGAGCAACGAATAATTTTGTCAATATAAAGTTGCAAACACGCTGTAAATTTTGTAAAAGATCTTGTAACCGACTTAGAAGAAAATTGACTTTTTTTTTAAATAAAAAATTAGAAAACGAATAATATTTTCAATGACAAGAATTATAATTCAAGCGTTGTTATTGATCAATTATTAGACATGTGAATAATCTCTGTGATGTCCATTTAATTCTTCCAGTAGATTAACTTTAAATGAAGATTAACTTCTTGAATATGAGAGAGGCATGAGAAATTGACGACATACCGTGTGCTGTCCCGACAGAATCACGTGCGATACCTCCGAAAGACTCGGTCGGTTGTGCAAGATCGAGCCGAAAATGCTGTTGCCGACTCAAAATCATGCGGACGAGTCGCCGACGTCGCCGCTCGTGACAACGGAAAACTCGTCCGCGAGCATGTGACGAGAACCTCGTGGTCACTCACGTGCTATTCATAACCCGAACTCGCGGTTCTCCGTTCCACGCACTTCTAGGTACCTCGGTGTGTGCGTATTCGCGAATACACAATCATATCCAGACGTACATGCGTGCGACATGTACATTACATGCGTTGCACGTAAAGCTGCATTTTATTATCGGTAACCGCGACGAGGTCGTTATGTAATTCGTCACCTGACGAATTACGTTCAGGAAGGTCTACGATCTTAAACACGTGCAGCGTGTGGAAACATCACTCTTGCGCTACAATGCGATATGTGCACGCATGAAAGGAGGAAGCGGAAGAAGAGAGAGAGAGAGGGGGAGGGGAGAAAGAAACTCGATTTTTTTTCTTCGTGCTATACAGTTCATTATATTGTTGCGGATTGTGTGTGCACGAAATAATGCGCCAACGTAAGCGGAAGACAGAAAACTTTATGTAACAACGTATTTCTGATGTTATTTTTTAATTTCGTGTATTTTTATGTCACTTCTTATGTATAGGGTGAGCAAATATAACGTTTGCGGATTAAATTTAATTACGTAAGGACAAAATATTCTCGTTCCTTGCATTAATCACTCAATTTAATGTCTGTAACTGTAGTTTAATTGGGACGAAATGATTGAAAGGACGATTGGTTTTAGAGCGCGATAAAGCGGGTAAAACGTAGTCGGCAGAGACTGATAATGCATTCTTCTCATTAGCGAAAGGTAATTGTTTCTAACATTTCTACGACCTTTATATTAATTATTTCCACTAGGTTTCGCTTCAGTTCTTACATTGATTTCCATTAATCTCGTATCAATGTCACACCGAAGCACATTCGTTTTTAATTACATGGCTGTTACACTAATAAACAAAAAGTAAACTTTTCAATTAAATACTTGATAGTATTTTGATACAGTATTCTGAATGAATACTTTGATAATCATAAATCATCTCTTCCTTTTATATCAGTGAAAAGAATTCCTAATATGTGATCAAATTTCTTATCATTTTACAATCCTTACCCTTAAAAAATATCACCCCTTTTTTAGTTGTCGTGATTTTAACAACTTTTTTAAAGCCTGCATTCTTTTTAAATTGTGACAGTTTTGACAATTTTTTGTGAAGTTAAGTCAGTTCATTTTTAATGATTGATAAGATAATGTTCGCTTAATTCATTTATATGGTAATAACTTGAAAATCACATTTTTTAGTTGTGTCTTACTTTTGAAGTAAGAAAGCAAAATTTAAAAGATTTTAAATTTTTAGTTAACAAAAAGTAATTCGATTGACAAAGAAAAATAAGATTTCTTTTTCTAACGATACACTGCCGTCGATATCTCTGCACATAATCTTGCGTCAATCTTTCTCGATCATTATTCTTCCGGTTTTTCCGATCTATATGTCTAAATTATAAGACAAATATATCGCCGGTTTATCCTCGCATTTCCTTAATTCCATTGCATTTCATAACTCATCTTACACGTCTTCTAAAATAGTCTACTCTTCGTAGGTTCGACGATCGGTGGAAAATGTGCTGTAAGAGCTTACGTAATGATCGTGTGACGAAGCTTCTGTCCACAGACACAAGTGCATGAGTGCATGCATGCATGCATATTCTATTTCGTTCTTTCTGTTTTGTTAATGTTATACTTAGCTTCTCGCTGCGTCTGAAACGTGAACTTCGGCTACGTCCGAAAGTTCACGTCGTACACTAGAATTACTATCGATCCTGATGAGCGCAATTTCGTTTAGACACCAAATTCTAATTACTTAAGCACAAGACCACAAAGTTTGCTCAATAATGGTGAAGAAGATGCGGTGTAATTATATTAGTTCCGAAATATTTTCAAATAACCAAGCATTTCATTAAAATTTTAAGAAGTTTTTTGGTTAATTAATGAAATTGATTAAATTTATTTATATCTTCCTGATAAAAGTTTTACAACAGAAAAATACGAATAAATTGGATAGATATATTTATGATTGATTTTATTTCTGTACATAATATTCTATTAATGACAATAAAAATGGCATAACAAATGATGAAGAATTTTTTGATTTTTATAAAATGCATCGCGAGTACCGTTATGTACTGCATTCTTATGATTTGTATATAAAGTAATAAATCAGCTGTTATTAATCGTATATGAAATTAATCTCCCCGTCAAAAAAAATTATTATTAAATAAAATTCAGTTATTAAATTAAATTATTATTAAAAATTATTATTAAATAAAATTCAGTTATTAAATTAAATTAAGTATAGCTTATTCAATTGCATGTTCATCGTTTGCACATGTATGCACTTTTCAAATTTTCATTTGCACACTTTCAGTAAAGGAGTTATTCAAAATCTGTTTCTAGCTAAATTTTTAAATATTTCAGCAGTTTTTTCCATGTAATTGTCTATCTCATAATTTAAACGTTTTTATTATTACATAAATAAGTTTTTCATCGGTAAAGTTTTTTATCAGCATTTATCTGTCATCGATCAATATTATACAAACGCACAATTGTCAAGGAGATTATCCACGTACGGGAAAGGCGAAAGAGTTTGCATTTGAATATATAAAAATACTATTTGCATTGCGGACGATACTAAAAGATAATGCCACTTTCTCGACGAACTCTGACGCTTGGAGAAATGCGGCGTGCATGCATCGCAGTAGTAAGAGTCGATCACTCATGGTACTATAGCAGCTTGTACTACCACGATGTCCGCCGACGTATATAAGAAATTTAAGATGCGGTGCAATCGATTCTCACGCGAAGAAGAGAGAGAAGAGAGGAAAAAAAGAGACTCTCAAGATTATATACTTATTACGTATGGATTTACCTGAATAAAAAAAAGTGTTTCTCAAAGTTTTCGAAAAACCGATATTCTCACAAAGTAATTAAAACTGAGAATATTTTCGATCTTTTATACACAATTCATAATTTTATAAATTCAGTATCTATTTATCATACGCTTTTTTTTATATTAATCGATAATCGACAAGAGCACGTGTCAAAGAGTGTCTGTCAAATGTCAAACAAAAAGTACTGATACGCTTGACGCGTAAAAAAAAAAGAGGTTAACGATAATACTGGAGTACTTCATTTTTTTTCGATATTGATATTCATATATTGACATTTATATTGCGAATTTATTACAGCAGTTTCGTTACTATAAACGTTATGGATACCTGTTGTAAAATGTCAACACTTTCGCAAGAAAGAAGCTATTAACCCTGCTATCTGTTCAAATATATTGTATGATATCATATCGTTTGGTTTTTCAATATGAAAGAGCTTTAAAAAAAAATCATTTGTCGCAGAAGATCTTTAACAGATGTAGTCATTAAATATTATAGAGAAAAAGTTTTAAAATAAAATATTAATAAGAAAATATGTAATTGGAAATGCGATTTCCAATTACATATTTCTTTATTTATCGGTACCCATAAAAAGGATTCTATCAGGTGTGCTTGAACAAAATATATGTCAAGCTGAGCTTGTGAAAGCAATTTACTACAAATTCTTACTCAAAGTCAGAAATTCCATCTGGAAAATAAAAACCACGACGATTCTCGAGGGACGAGAGATAGAAATGATTGCTTTGTCCGAGATTTTGTTTTGTATTTCATTCAGCGATATGCTCGGCGGGCATTCCATTTCCTATATGCGGCTCGACGACGATCAAGAGACGCGACGCCTAACTATTGATTTGCTCCGGTATCGAGTTGAACAGGAGTTTCCCTCTCTCGACCCTAGGAACTCGCAATGCGGCTTGTGAAAACATTTATCTCATCTTTACAATGCGAACTTTTATGAAAAAAAATTACGAGGCTATTTCGAGTCATTATTGTTTTTAACAAGTAGTTACGTCAATAATGAGATAAATTTAGAATTCACTGGATATTATTCAGAAATACACGAAGCTATATAAAAACTTGAGACGAAATACTGAGAAAAATTTCTAGTAAAAATGAACGAAGAAGATTCTAATTATATCAATCAGAATTCTGATTATTTCAATTAGAAATAGACTTAATCAGAAAATTATGATTTGCCCATTTCAACCAGAATTCCAATTAATGATACTACTCTTTTTCCAATGTAGGTAAAAATAAAACGCGACAAATTTTATTGTGACATAAACGACAGATCTAAAAGTGTATACACGAAAAAAGGTGCAACTACCCGTTTTCCAATGTAGCTAAAAATAAAACGCGACGAATTTTAGTGTGACATAAATGACACATCTAAAAATATATACACAAAAATGTATTAAAAGCATTAGCCAACACAGCAGTCTAATTGAAAATAATCTGCTTTATTCAATAACAGTATTAATGAAGCAAATAACATTTTAAAACACGAGGATGGCGTATTTGTTACATTAATTCTGTTATTGATTTAACAAGATTATTTTCAATTAGACTACTGTCGGTAATGCTGCTAAGTATCATTTATTCCGTATAGGAAACTCTATTACAAAACAGAATTCTGTTACAGAAATAGAAAAAATTCTAAAAAATTCTATTATATAATATATATATTATGTTCATGTAACACATGAATAGTTGATAGCTGAAATTTTTATTTGACAGCTCGTAATTAATGATGCTCGATGTATTTATGGTTGCGAGATGAGATGATGACATCAACTGTCTCGGAAGTGACAGGTTTCGGAAGTGATAGATTGCCCAAAATTATACGCTATGTCGTTTCAAACTTTGTGTTATCCGCAGACACGACCATAGAAATACCTCGAGGATAGTCGTCAGTTTAATTAATTTAATTAAACGTGCCACGTAATTTAAGAGAATCGAGAATCAAATCTCCATCATCGTGTGTATGTTTTACTGACGTCATTAATTTTTATACTGACAGACATTCTTCTAAATATACTATATTTGATAGAGAAATAATTTCCATAATTCGCAAATGAAGAATTTTTCACAATACGTGCGTAGAATGAAATAGAAATAAACAATAAAATAAAAATAATGCTTGAAGAATACAGAAATACTGAACCTAATTTTAATTGAGAAACTGCATGCAATGAAACGATTTCATTGAGAATCGTGTTCTACAATTGACCGTAAATTTGCATTATCGTAGTTGCTATGCTTTAACTCATTAAGCTCAACTGTCTAAATATTCAAACAATAAACTGGCGATCTTCCAAATCTTGTCTAGTGATAATATATAAGTTTCGCTTAAATTCTTCATTTGACTTCTTGGGAGTGCCTTCTATTTAGTTACAATGGTTCTTTGAACTTTGAGAGAAAAGAGTATTACTACAAATAAATCAATTAAGTTGCGTACGTTGATATAGTTTATCGATGTTAATTTTTAACATATTGTCTGTAATCAGTATCTAATGACTGTTATAAAAATACTTATATACTCCTTTTTAAACGCAACGACATAACATAAAATTGAAATATAATAAAATATATTTACACTATTTAGAACATTATTTCAGAAATAACTTCCATAGATTGCTTTGAGATACAATCCGCGCGATATCAAATATATTTTAATCTAATCACAGCTGCTCGTATAGAATTATACTGATAAAACTCGTATTTAATTTATGACACGATATGAAAAATCAGAAGTCACTACTATACATACAGATATCGAAAAATATTAAATTCTATATTTCCATTTTTATAGTCATACGTAGAAGTCAGTTATAAATATTGTTTTATTTTTCATTTGCGTTTATATTATATTAGAATATTATCGTTCGTGTATATATATATATATACTCTCCATCTTTTCTAAGATAAATTATTGAGAGGAGAAAAAGACAAATATAAAAACGTGTTCAAAGTTGATAAGTATTGTTTAACGCAATATGAAATGGTTTTAAATATCTACATGCAAGAATTATGCAATACAATTCTTAATACATTCTAATATCATCGACGATAATAATTAAATTTTATCTCTTGCTAAGTGTATTAAAAATGTTAATGTAAATTTTATTCCTATTCCAGTACATTGTTAGACATCAAAGGAGCATTCCAATCCCTTGAGTTAAATAACATTTTGTTATTTTCAATCTCCATATATGTCAAAATATAAATCAATCCATTTCTGTGGTCAATTTTGAAATAAACAACATCCATATTAACGTAAAATGCACTTAATAAAGGATATTAAATGTAATACATTTTCTTGAATTAAATTGTAATCAATATAATCTATAGGTCATCTGCTTCTATTCAATATGCTCCAATTTGACTCCATTTAGTTAAATTAAAGCATATTGTAGAGTAGAAGCAGATAACCTATAGAAATGATTAAAAATAACTCAAATTGGATATAATTGACATTATGAATTTAATGGTGTAATTGCAGAAAAACTTATCATAAAGATTTATAAAAGATTAAAACAATCGATGGCGCCCGCGACTTATACAATACTGCTTTTGACTGTTCACTATAATTACTACAATACATAACGTGTGTATATATAGTCGTCCCCCCTACTACGACGTTATGAAACACGGCACTATTACATTTGGCAGTTGCCCCTACACCGAGACGTACAACTCATTGCTGCTCTGACCTAGTGTGCTCGAATGTGTTTGTATTTGCCAACGTTAACCATGAATCGCGCGAGAAAATTTTCTTTTGTAATAATTGTCACAGATCGTTAATTGCAAGTGTAGCACTTGTCGGTCCAATAATTTTGTAGATGATAAAACGTTCGTATTACTGTCTCTCAATTGGATAAAAACGAAAAGATTTAAATGCAATTTTAAATTTAAAATATTTGAAGAGAGAAAATGAATAAAAATAAATAAAATTCACGAAATAAAATAAAATAAATTTTTATCTCTCGCTACGCGTGTCGTAATATATATAACAATTAAAAAAATTATAAACTATATCATTCAGTTTTTATCTGTATTAAATTGTTTGCATATTACATTTATACGATACTTATACAATTTATACGATATTTTCATACTTCGTATATAATATAGTATATAATAATGCTCAATGATCTTTTGTAATCAGGTAACGTAACTATAAAATATTCATGAACAATGCAAGCTCAATGATCTCGTTTTGTAATCAGGTAAGGCCGTAACTATAAAATATTCATGAACAATGCAGTTTATGTTATTATGACTAGAACAATATTGTACAGGTGGTTCTGACACGTGTAATGATAAATGATACACTGAGAAAAAGATTGGCTGCTGCAGCAAATTAGATGGTAAAATATGGCATAGCATTTTTAATTGGCTGCAGCAACCAATTTTTGGTTGCGTTAACCTATCTGTAATGTCAGTATAGGATTTCGATAGACTAACACAATCAAAAATTGACTGTTGCAACCAATTAAAAATGCTATGCCATATTTTATCATCTAATTTACTGCAGCAGCCAATCTTTTTTTTCAGTATAGAACAATATTGCACAAGTGGTTCTGACACGTGTAATGATAAATGATATTAGCAATGAATAGATCGAGTAATAATAGACGATACTTGCAAAATAACAAGCTTAGATCGAATCTTCAATTTATTTAAACGATTTTAAATTTAAAATATTTGAAGAGAGAAAATGAATAAAAATAAATAAAATTCACGAAATAAAATAAAATAAATTTTTATCTCTCGCTACGCGTGTCGTAATATATATAACAATTAAAAAAATTATAAACTATATCATTCAGTTTTTATCTGTATTAAATTGTTTGCATATTACATTTATACGATACTTGTACAATTTATACGATATTTTCATACTTCGTATATAATATAGTATATAATAATGCTCAATGATCTTTTGTAATCAGGTAACGTAACTATAAAATATTCATGAACAATGCAGTTTATGTTATTATGACTAGAACAATATTGTACAGGTGGTTCTGACACGTGTAATGATAAATGATATTAGTAATGAATAGATCGAGTAATAATAGTTTTACTTGCAAAATAACAAGCTTAGATCGAATCTTCAATTTATTTAAACTGCAAACTTTAAATAGTACTTAAAAATAATCATAATTTGAGGATTTTGATAAATTTTGCAAGTAAAACAATTCATAGAAATATAAATAATGTTTCTTATATTTTAAGAATTAAAATAATCTCTCGAATCAATAAAATAATCTCTCAATATCAATAAAATTTTTCCTAAATACTGCTTCATCGACAAAAAAACATGCTAAACTTACTACAAACAAAATTTAATTTAAATAATCTTAATTATTACGCATTTTCAACTTACAATAAAGATAATTATTACTTACAATAAAGATAATTATTACTTCCAATTTTTGTTACAAAAAGATTAGGGTCTTTAGAGGCTTACATTCCTCCAATGACACAAATTTTATAAAATTTGTTGCAGTTAATTTAACTATTATTATCAATTCTTGTCCACAAGATAACACTCTGGCGATGAAGAAGGCCACGAAAATCAGACGTGAGATATCGTTGCGAAAACATGCGAGATAAAGAAAACGCTCTTCGGTAAATGAGTTTATACTGGTGACACAAGCTACCAGGTCATCGAGTGGGTATAGACGAAGACGTATATACATCGATGGGGTCATTCGTTACAAAGATACATGCGGAAGAAAGAGACAGAGCGATTTACACTCTGTGCTGAGAAAGTTTCGTCGTATTTGAAAAACCGAGACAGTAAGACGAAGGCAAATACACGACAAAGAAGAAATACAAAGAAGAATATATGTGTTTGTATAACTTCAATTTTTGAAGTCGATTCAATCGGAAGTTACTACGTCTCTTTCCGCTCCGGAAGGTAACCACAATAGAGATGACGTTGCCGGAAAGTTATACGAATTTACCAAATTGTTTTTGCTTTAAATTAATAATTCTCCATTCCCTATATATTTCTTTCTTTTTCTCTTTCACAATCATCGAAGATAAATTTCGCGTGATAATAAAAGTTTCCGCTTGTCCATTTGAACAAATACGTTCTCTATTTTTCCAAGAAAATATCTATATCGTTTTCAAATATTAATCTTATTTTTAAATATTAATATTGTTGCATTGCGCAATGAGATATTTTATTAAAAATTTGTCATTGAGAGGAGTCTGATTATTCGCAACGCGAAAAACGTGCGATAACGCGTCTATATATTTCTCATTATATTATGTCAACATTTTATAATATGTTTTAAAAATAGGATGCGTGTAATGCATATTGCTTATATTTGAGATCAGTCTCGAAATATAGTTGATTTCTGAAAATACCTATTCTATGAAGAGAGAGAGTAATCATATCGGTGCATTTTGTTACGTTTCAGCATCACAGCGGGTCATTTATCTTCTCTGAAGTATTCATTTATTATAACATGTTTTCTGGCATTACTTGCAGAGTGGTTGATCCCATTTTTTGTTGTATACTCAAAAGTTAAATTTCCTGCATACAAATTTTAATGTAAAGATAAAAGGAATTTCTGCATTTAAAAACTAGTTTTCACACATACAAACTTTAACGTATAAGTTAAAAGGAATATTTGTGTATTCAAAAACTAATTTCCTGCGTACAGAGTTTAATGTACAAGCTAAAAGGAATTTGCGTACTAAAAAACTAATTTCCTACGTACGGACTTTAATGTACAAGTTAGATGAAATTTGCGTACTCTAAAATTAATTATTCCACGTCCGGACTACAATGTATAAGTTAGAATTTATGCTTAAGCTACAATCATACACAGAACAAAAATGATATATTAACAGCGTTTGCAATAACAGTTTTATTTTCAATTAAACTGCAGAAATAATCACGTTAATGCAATGAAACAAATATTTTATTAAAACAAGAGCGTATATTTGTTCATTAATAAATTACTATCATTCAAATAATAAGATCATTTTCAATTAGAAAATGCTAATGCTGTTAATATATCATTATTTCCATGTAGAAAAGACAGAAGACGATTTAAATCTCTCATGATTTAAATCTCTCTGAATAAAAAGTTTTACGTGTTGTAAATAATTATAAAGGATATTGTAGTACGTATGCAGTAAAAAACATTTTTGTATTGTATTAAAATAAGTTCATTCAAGTCTTTGTTAAAATTTTGTGTTGAATTTTGAACATAATCAATTGTTAATTTAACATAATGTGATTATGTCATTTGAATATTTTGTGTTAAATTGATATTCAACATTTTTTAATGTTAAAATAACAAAATTTATAAGTGAACAAATATCATAAAGATAATGTATTTTAAAACGTAAATTCTAAGATAAATGAATAAAATGTATTAATTTAATACACCAATGTTAATTATTAATGTATAAATATGTTTCCATAGTTTGCTTACAAATTATGACAGAATTACATTTATTGTGTTAATTTTTTTACGTAATATTTATGTTACTTTTTAACACACTGTTCATCTTGGGTTAAATAAATACAAAAATTTGAATGGACCGTTTGAGACAAGCGAAACGTGTTAAATTTAACACAATTTTTCAACTGCGTAACATGAGAATATATGGACAAGCTTCCCAGAAGATAACTGAAAAATGACTGGTGCGAATCTCACATTTCAGTGGCGATATTTTTTATATGGCCACTGACAAAATGTATACGAACTGCGACCTCGCAATCGATAAAAAATTTAGGTTATTTTTCAACATCAAATACGAGATCCTGATAACATACAGCGTCTGTGATAATTAACTGAAGTCAGAGTATATTTTTGATAGGCATTATCTGTGCAGTTATGTATGTCGTAAATATGTCACTATTAAAATTGTGCGAGTCTTCTTCGTCATGTAATCTTCGTGAAGTTGATATGCAATCAGTTGTAAAAGGTCCATGTACTCATTTAACATAAGAAGAAAAATCAGAGCATATTGAGAGCACGCGTACAACATTACAGGACTGTTTATATTTATGTAAAGACGCACAAATTCTTTGACTCTGTTCACGTGCTCGCAGAATAGGTATGTCTAAAAAATATCGAAGGAAAAAGACATAAACATGTTCACCTCGCGCAAAAATGAAACACAGAGAATATCTTAGCCATTGATCACCGGGATTCTTTTATCTTCTTTATCTCCAACTCTCGCTTTTTTTTCTCGAATATATTATATACATCTCGATCATTCTGTATATCCTTACATGGATATATGAACTTTTGAGATATTTGAAACAAGCAATTATTATTTGCGTACAATACATATTTTTCTGTATGAAACTACTACTCTATGTCAATAAAAAATAACTATACATGAAAAAAACGATTTGCTGAAGTATCTGAAAATTTAGTTAGATAAACAGATTTGAAAATAATTTTGTTGGATCAACAAAATAATTATATAAGACGCTCAAACTAGTTGCTGAAAATTTTTTGAAACATTGCTCATATGCTTGATTTTTCTTATGCATAATTATTTTAATGGTCTAAAATTATTTTCAGATCTCTATCTACTTACATTTTTAAGTACTTCAGCAAAATCGTTATTTCCATATAAATATACTAACATTTTCTTTTTTTTTTTCTTAAATATTCCACGCGATTAATAGAACGGAAAATCAAAGCACGACTCAGCAGTAATTAGCCAAGGATAAACCAACAAATGGAGTAAATATTGCCTTAGCTCTCGTCCAGAAGAAAGAAACATCCAACATGAACGAAGGAAGGTTGCGCATCGTAGAGTCGATCTTTCCGCGTGCTGTACGCCTAAGCGGGTAAGTAGGTACGACATGAACGGAGGAGGAAAGAGTTAGGTAGAGGGTGGCGGATCGATGCATCGGTGGTACGGGTCGGAGTATTACGCTTCTTCCCGTAAAGCTTGTGCCAGACTATGATTCGTAGGTGATTCACGATTCGCAGTTCTCTACTCGTATGAGATTCATGAACGAATGAGCAAATTTAAATTCATCAAATTCGCTGATTATTGATAAAATCGATCTGCTGACGAGATTTTTTAATGAAATCAAGGGGCGCGAATCATTACAAACAGTCGATTCATGTTGATTCGTACATAATGCTATCTACTTTGTGCGATAAGATTCGTGTTTATTCATATCACTCATTTGCTACAACAGCGGCAAAATAAAGTTTGTAGAAAATGAGTCCGAACGTTTTGAATCATTAAAATCGGTGAATATTAATCTTAAAATGCCATTTTAATGCCAGTGTAATAATCGCAGATTACAGAGCAATAAAAGTATGTTCTTTTTTATCTACGTTTCTTTTTCTGCAATTAACTAAGAAATAATAATTTTTTAGTTATCTCGTTGTCTTAGGAAATAAACGATATGTATAATAAGACAACTACAATAATTATACTAATGAACTGCTAAAACGACTGGAAAATTGGATTAATTATTATAATAAGCTTTTCGTTATGGTAATTAACTTTCCATGGAATCTAAATGGATAGATAATCGTGAATAATTGTAAATCAGAATGATGAATCGTATATTGTACATAATGTGAAAGGACCACATCGACAAACAATGAATTTCAAGACTGAAATAAAATAATGGTATAAAATAATGCTGTTAATATCAACATTATTTTCATTAAAAAATAATCTTGTTAACTCACATACAATATTAATGAAATAAATAAAAATTTATTAAAACAAGAGCATAATGTATTTGTTTCATTAACAATATTATGAATTAACAAAATTATTTTCAATTAAAATAATGCCTTTAATATAACATTATTTTTTTTTAATGAAGATTTTCAGGGCAATTTCAGATAATAT
The DNA here is from genome assembly GCF_001594055.1 of Mycetomoellerius zeteki. Classification (NCBI taxonomy): domain Eukaryota; kingdom Metazoa; phylum Arthropoda; class Insecta; order Hymenoptera; family Formicidae; genus Mycetomoellerius; species Mycetomoellerius zeteki. The sequence continues at coordinate 624,446 of NW_017257198.1, forward strand.
GGCCAATGTACACCAACATTAGTAAATATACACACACGTGATATGCATATATAATTACCATATGAAAGCAAACCAATATTTAGTGAATGCGCGTAAAATTGATGTACATCGGCCATGTCTGCAGGCGCTTTTATACGAGTAAATTGCAGATCATGAATTGCGCTCATTATGGGCTGCTTCATCAGAAAAATCAGCTTTGCAACTATTGTAAAATTTTTTTAAGTTAATTGGTCTTGCCCTTAGCTCCTCACTGAATTTAAATATATAAATCGATCATATTAAAAAATCTTAAGTCTTATAAAGCTTATGGATTGTTTGCATTTTAATAAATTAATAGAAATTTTATGTTCTGTATGGAATTCTACACGGAGAGAATTTTTTCTTAGAGTTTACCCTGAAAATATGATAGTCATGGGACAATATTGTATTTCGAAAAATTTTAATGTAAATCTCTCTCATTCATTGATAAAACTACAATAAAGTATAAAATAAGTTTGATTAATTTTACTGAAGTGCATAGTAAAAATCTTTAAAATATTGTATTGTACCACAACTACCATATTTTCAGGGTAAATTTCAAAAAAAATTCCGTGTAATAATGTATGCATGGCAGTTCTAATAATTTAAAATGCAAACAATCTAGCAGGAAAAAATGCACCGTAGGCTTCACAATAATTGCAAAGCTGTTTTCTCTGCTGAACACAGCCATATATTATTCACTGTTAAATTTATAAAGTCAAATTATAATCAATTTGAGTTATTTTTAATCATTTCTATTAGGTCGTCATTACTCCTATCCAATATATCGTTAACTGAACCATGTTTTGACTAAAACAATGGACTAAACAATTTAACTCAAGAAAATGTATTAAATTTGATTCCAATTTAATTTATTATTTACTAAATATATATGTTAATATGTATATATGGACGATGTTTACCTTGGAACAAACCACAGAAATTGGATTGAATTACATTTTGACATAAATGGAAGTTAAAAATAACAAAATGTTATTTTATTCAAGAGATTGAGTTACCACTGCTCCTGTAATATCTGAGTGTTAACGTATAACATCACGAGGTTGTAAGACAACCAAAACGCTCAGTAAACTCGCCCCGAGGGTGAAATCGGTAACAGCTAATACCGTATCGAATTTCCCCCGAAAGGTTCGGGCAACTTCTCGACGGAAATTCCCTCGACCGTCGTGGAAAGAATTTAGAAAAGAAGAATTTTAGTTGTCGCTTTAGTAAATGACTCGAACGTCTCGAGCTTTTAACTCTTTCTTCGCTCGAAAAAGCTCCAGTTCTTCGCGCGAGATTCGGAAATCGCCGCGATTAAAGTCTTTCCGGAGACTCGACATTATGACAGAATGAACAAATTGGATAACTTACGATAACGCTTCGCGAGTTTCCTCGTAAAGCTCCGATTCTTCGCGCAAGATTCCGAGATGGACACTTATTGTTGCAGTTAGGCATGTACGTGTGAAGACCTCCGAGTCGTGTAAATTCGGAATCTTCTTTCTTTGTTTTCAGAAAGTTTAGCTGTTGATAACGATCAACACTCTGAATGTCTCGCGTCGAGTTTCTTGAAAAACCTTCGACTTTTCACGTGAAATCGGACGACAGAGACACGATTCGAGAGATCTATTGTTATGGTTGAAATTAATTCTGTTGACGTTGATTAATTCTTACCGTGTTCAACTGATTATTTATTTATCCTCTTTCCATTCAGACCGTACTCACTATAATAAAGATATTATAGATAATCCAGTTGACTGTGATTAATTTATAATGTTCATTTTAATTATCAATTTAGATTACCTTCAATCTCATTTTAACTTTGTATCTTTTTCTAAGATTTAGAAAAAGCTAAAAAACAAACAAAAGAATATTTTAGCAGGATTCTCATTTTTTAAAATAACAATAATAATCAATTCAAGGCTAATAATAGTCAGCGCGATAGATGGTGCATAATATTAATGTAGAATGATGACTTAACTCTATTTTTTGTGATGTCTTCTTTACTCAAAGTGTTGATTATCAATACTTTGAATAAAGGAAACATCACAAAAAATGAAGTTAAGTCATTATTCCACATTAATATTGCGCATCCTCTTCCACGCTGACTTATTAGCCTTGAATTGGTTATTATTGTTATGCTAAAAAGTAAGTAAAATCGAGGTTGAGATTAATTTACATTGGTAGAAATAGACATAACTAATGTTAATCGAACCGGGTCTTATAAATGTATGCAAACAAAGCGCGAGTTTAAACTCTTTTTTTTAAAAGGTAAATCTTCGATTACCTTCGATTACTTCGAACATGCGTATGATCTTTCGTGAGAGTAATGATAGAAATATATATAATAATAGAAATAATAGGAATAATCTTCGTTCCAATAAATGGTTGCACGAAAAAGAGTATGGTTGCACTAATTGAAATTACGGTTGAAAATAAGCAAACAAAAATTTCTGATTAAATCTATTATAATTGTAGTTGAGGTAACCACAATTCTAATTAACATAATCAGAATCTTTTGGTTCGTTCATTTTCAACCAGAAATTTTTCTCAATGCAGCCACAATGTTGCTTTTGCAAGTCAAAAGTTCAGTCTTAAGCTTTAGCCATGATATTGGAAATTTTTATTTCTTACTGGATACAATGCGATTGGTCAATTATTTCTTCGTCCTTGAACTATTTCTAACATCGCGGACACAAGGCTTTAGGAATAAACAGTAAGAACTAGAATTCACGCTGGTTTTCCAAGAAGCTGTGACTTCTCGAGAGGGAGTCTCGCGATTAGATAATCGTCGCGATCATAGAATCCTCTATCCGGTGCTTTCACGAGTCGAAGATTCGACATCGCATCAAGCAAATTCAGTTCAATTTGAATTTCTCGAAAAAAAGAGTTTCCACCATTCGAGTAACTAGATTAAATAAACAGACACATTGTCACGATCGGGAACGTACGCGAGTCGCGTAGTACAGAGTCCTCGTTCCCCGTTCTAGAGACTAATGTCCTTGTTTGTTATTCTACAGTCGCGACGTTCATTTTTTTCTCCTTTTTACACGGAGACTACACAGACATGAAGGGAAAGGAGAAGGGCAATTTGGTTTCGCAATCTCATGGTCAGCGAGAACATCCAGCCCAGAAAGAGATTTCTCGGACGTTCCGCATCAGGATGAGGACGAGATGAAACTACGAAGGGACAAGGCGCATTTTGTCGCTCTTCGGAGTAGCATGATCGTTCACTTACGATCTAGCGTTCTTACAAGAAATATTCTACTTACAGGAACTTTACTACGATCGACCGAGGAGACCGATTCACGCGGCACGATCATGAAATTCTCATCACGCTCTCGGCTTATTGTTTACAAGAATAGCAAGTCCGTCGTTCTTATTTTCCCTCTCCTCTTCAAGGGCTTGACTCGCCCTCAAAGAGGAAGGTGGAAGAAACGTAAGACGAAAAACGAATCTAGGAAGCGATCATGTAATTTCTTTTGAAATAAAAATTTTTCTTTACCATTGAAGTTAAGCCTGGAGGTCAATTGTGTATTTCGAAACGAGGTGGAAAATTATAGAAGTGAGCAAATTCGGTAGAATATTTATAACTTCGTTGATCAACTTAGTGAATTTTGTTCATTTTTGTCAATTTCATCTCGTTTCAAGGTACACAATCGACTTCCAGGTATCTCAAGATACACAATTGACCTCCTGGAGGTCGATTGTATATCTCGAAACGAGGTGGAAAATTACAAAAGTGAATAAATTCATTAGGATATTTGTAATTTCATCGATCTACATCTAGTAAATTTTGCTCTCTTTTGTCATTTTCGCCTCATACCAAGATACATAATCGACCCCCTGAGACACAATAACAAAACACAGGCAATATATATATATAGAAACAAGGAATAATACAGTATTAGTATTATTCAACCTAATAGAAATCGTTTATTCTAATATAGAGGTTGGAATCTCTGTTATTCCCTGGGTATCGATCACGTAACTTCTCTGGAGCGTGAAAAGTGAAAATTTTTATGCATGTATATACACACACACACATACAAAAAGAAATTTTCACTATTTTCCACGTTTCCGTCTAGAGAAAGACTTACATTACATGATCGACCCGCTGTCCCATTGTCCGTGCTTTTCAATTGTATCTCAGACTTTATAAGAAATTGTTCACTTTTCACGTTTCCGCCGTAGGGAATAAACTACATGATCGGCACCCTGAAAACGACAGAAGAGGAGGAAGAGAAGAGACCCAGGGAATCTCCGCGATAACGCGATAACGTTCTCTCCTTTTTCTTTCCCTCTCCTCCCTCCTCTCTCTCTCTCTCTCTCTCTCGCGCGCGCGCGCGCGCCGTTGATCGATGACCGGTCGCACGTTTCGCGAGGAGGAAAGCGTTCCGCGAGATTACGCGAGGAAGCGGAGCACCGTCCACTGGAACGAACGAGAAGACGGAGACTAAACGTGCAATCTTCACGTACGAAGAGTGAAGAAAACACGGACGGAAGGTAGAAATATTACTCACCACCGATGCTCAGCGTTCTCCATCGGGTCTTCCGCTTGGAACCCTTCTTGCCCATCTCTCGCGGTCGCCCGCACCTCCACTACCACCACCGGTCGCTACCACCTCTTCTTCTTTCGCTCTGCGTCTCGTCCTGCGCCGCGATGATTTTCTTCGTTCGATCCGCCGTTCGTTTCTTCCTCTTCCTCCCTTTTAGGACATTAATAGCCCTCGGTGCCCCGCGATCGTCATCGCGCGATACATTCTCTTGGACACGGTTCGCGCACTACCTCGTCGGTAGCATCGCGAGGATCGCCGTCGCTCGCTCGCTCGTCGATCGTTGGAGGGAGGACCAGGGGGTGGGGGAGGGGGAGGGTTAAAAAGGCCCACGGTCCTACGAATCTTGACAATCACCTCGTTCGTTCGTTCGTTCGACTCGATGATGTGATAAAATATATAACGGCGCAAAATATCGCTTTCGCGAAATGGCAAAGTTCCCCTGTCTCTCTATCGTTACGCGAGCAATTCTAATATGTAATCCACGCCGCCCGAACAGCGACCGCACACTGCGGACCTCACCTCACCCCACTTCACCCTTGCCGATGCTCCACCACCCACCTCGCACCGTTCTTCCTCACTCCCTCTCTCTTCTTCACGAAGGTTCTCCCTCCTCCAGAGCGACCGTCGCCGTGACGAGCCGATAGACTGCTCCAAACTGTTCCTCTCGACCGCGTTTTGCTGCACCCAGTTGTACCTTCTACGTACAGAGAGAGAGATACGATGGATGCTTTCCGTTTGGTGATACGAGTCGATAGCATCGTTCTGTCTTTCTTCACTGAATAATTTTATTCAGTGAATAACAAAGATAAAACGATACTTGTGTCATTAAACGAAAAGCACCCTACGTAGATCTGTTCGCGTTGTTTATATTTTTTGCACTTAAAATCTTCGCGTTCTGTCTTATCAACGCTCGAATATATATTTACTCGTTCTAAACGTAAACAATTTAGGAGAATTCCCAGCAACATTACCTGACGTTCGCTCCAATTCGCTCGGCGAGACGAGAGGGACAGGCGGTCGCTAGCAAAACGGGTGCAAAAGGTGGAGGTGTGCCTCGCGTAACCTGTACGCGCCGCCGCAGTGCCGGTTGTTTCGATTCCTCGATGGGATCTTCGAGCGGATACGAATCGCGGTACAGCTGCGTCGCGTCCGCCTCGCAATGTCGTTCGTGAAACGAGTCTTCGCGGTGAATCTTGTAGCATTCCAAGCACCGAATCTAAACCGATCGTAACTCCACAGTCCGCGACCCCCACGGAGATTCGAACCGCTCGCCTCGCGCGCGACGCGCATGCGTCCCCGTCACCACGCGTCGCGATTGGCTGTTGCCATGGCAACCGACGTAAACAACGACGCGCCATTTTTTCCGGCTGATCGCGGCAATCGCAGCGATTCGCGGCTCCCTTCAAGTTTCTGAAGTTTCTCGCGCTTCTCGCCGTCACTGCATTCTGCCGTTCTCGACCAGTCTCGATACTCGACTATCTTCAGGTCATTTACTCTGGTTTATTTGAGGCGCGCTGTTTCACGCACGTGTGAACGAAATATGTGAACATAATATATAATTTCCACTTGAATTTCAGCCAAGTTAAACGGATTTTACGTCTAACTTGTGCATTGTTTCCGAGAAAAGAGGCAATAAGGACCGATGAATTAGTGCAGCTTATCGTTAGTGTTCTTTTACGTTGAAATATTGAATTTATTTTTTTCCCTTTTTTTTAACGTGTTATAAGTATAACGTATAATTTATTGGAGTCAAATACGACTAGAATTATTATCTAATATCGTTGGATATAAAGTGACAGTTAAGCGATACCTGTCGAGTTTATAAACATAAACTTGTAATACTTTCGTTTTTCGCGGACAGTTTTTATGACTGAAAAAAAAATATGTCATGTGACTAAAATTAAATTATAGATACATTTCTCGTGTAGAGCATTAAGTTAAATCATTTAGTTATCTACTTTGGCCGCTCTATCAAAGATAGGTTACGTGCGCCATGTGAGGTTAAAGATGAACAAATATTTCAAGATCTCTATATTTAAGGTGTTACATTTTTCGCGGTAACGAAAAAATCGTCCCTATTTATGCCATAGTATGTTTATGTAAATAATTGGAAAAACAAGGTTCTAAATAAGTAATTATTACTTGTTTTGCGTACAGGTTAAACGTATAGGTTAGGTCGCGGTGGCGACTGACAGGAGAGGAATATGCTCAAGATACTGTCGCTTCACGATTTCGAAGGCCCTGCCTTTGGTGATGTGGCCGCCGTCGGCTTGATCGAGGGCGTCGTCCATTATTGTACCTACGATGCACTGCAGGACGAGATGCAACCCTTCGCCAAGTACCTGCGTGACTATCCTGAGGTTTCTATCACGCAGGAGATCCTAGCGACCCGTGAGACCGCACGTACAATCAGTGTCGGCGAATTGTTTCTTCCTGTTCACGACAGCATCTTTAAAAAGATTGCCAATGTATGGAGAGAAAGAGGATTGTCTGAGGCTATTCGCTTTGCTGCTGCTGCAGATCCAGAACAGATCACAAATGTTGTGCATTGGATTGCAACAAGGTATAGTATCTCAGTCTTCATTGCATTCCTGGACTCAATTCTTCAGAATTGATGTGGATCTATTAGATTTACTCAATCTGGTGAAAATTTTTCTCAGAATTCTTATGAGAGTTGGACATTTTCCAGAAATATTGAAGTCTACATTTTTTCTTAAAATTTTTTATGTATGTATTTTGAAATATTATAGGATTTCTAAAATTTCTTAGTCTATAATTTTTCTGAAAAAATATCAAACTTTTTTATATTTTGTAAGGTTTTATTAGAAATTATAAAATAAAAAATCTTAAAAATCATAGAACATTTCAGAATTCATAAATACGATGAATTTTAGAAAAGATGTAAACTTTCTCGACATTTTTAAAAAGTATTCCAATTTATATAAAACATCTGAGAAATTTCCTAAAAAATTATTCATAAATTCTGAAAAATTATATAAAAAATTCTTAGAAAAAATTCACTAGAGCAATTATAAATCTTTTCTCAATTCAATTTTCTTTATGTTACATTTGTAAATTTGATTATTTTTATTAAAATATATTTAGTATTAATTCTTTTTTACATGAATTGTTATTTTAGTTCCTTGAAATTAATTAGTGCCTTTTAATAAATTCAATGACTCTGATAGACTCACTATATCTGTAACTATTATAGATTTTGAAGTCAACTCCAGAGAATATGTATTTTTACGTTGTGTGACAGAAAATATTTAATGATTTCAGACTAAATTCGATATTGGATTTGATGGACAGAGGAATATATCACAGAGACGTGTTGCCGACATCGGGAAATGGATCTGTTGCTGATATTGTTGCTACACGGGATTGGCATACATCACTGGTAGGATCATTTAATATTTGAGAATATATATGAGCACTTTCGAAATGCTTATAAACATTTATGATAGGTACGATGCCTATCCTGGCATCCACATTGTGCTCGCCTGGCTGTGGCTATGAGAGACGATAGAATTCGTATTTTTTCGCAAGGTCTATTAGGCGTACCAGTATTGAGACATAGCGCACAAAAGTCAGTTTGCTGTTTAAGTTGGAGACCTCATGCCGGCCGCGAATTAGCGGCGGCTTGTTACTCCGGAGTATTAATTTGGACAATAGAGTTGGGAGCAGCTAGTAATTTACTTAGCCATGCGATACTTTTGAATCAAAGAAATCATGCACCCGTCACAAATGTTGCTTGGCATCCACAAGTAATATATCCTTTTATTTCTCTGTCTATATTAATTAAATATAATGGAAATTATTATCCCCAGATACTATTGTAAAGTGTTTTTTTTTTCTAGGGTGACTTGTTGGCGTCTTGCTCACCAACAGATTTAAATATAATAATCTGGGATGTTTCTAAAGAGGAAGGAATTCCGCTAAAGCGTATTGGTGGAGGTGGCATATGCTTTTCATGTTGGTCGACTTGTGGCTTGCGATTATTCTCTGCTTCATGCAGAAATATCTTCAGGTAATACTTTTAAATCTGTATATATATCTTTTTTTACAGTAAACTTAATTAGATATGCAGTTATAAAGAAGCGAATATTTAATTTTAGAGTTTGGAATACTGGCGTTCCGACGCCATGGCATGCAGAAAAATGGACTGTACCCCAGGGTCGTGTAGCAACTGCATGTTTTGGTCCTAATTTAACGTTACTCTTTGCTACTACCGAAGATCCTTCTACGATATTTTCATTGCCACTGCAGGATAATATATTCGATGTTAAAAAGGCAAACAATAATGATATAAAAATAGCTACGCGCCTAATTGATTTAACAAAAGTGAATTTCTCATCGGAGGATAATGATGATTATGTCACGGTGGGAGGTAGAATCGTTTCTATGGAATGGGATCCAACAGGAAAATATCTTGCTATTCTTTTCCAGGTTTGTAAAAAAATATTTAGATTTAGCTTTATGCATTTTTTGTTTATAAAATAAAATAGATATGCGATCAAACTTTAGATAGAAGAAACAAATAAATATCTTATGAAATATCTTGTGGAATATCTTGTATTAATTTGTTTCTCCAACAGGATAGTCCAGTTATTGCTCTGGTCAAAACAAGCTTAAGTCATTTATCGCGAATAGTGGAAGCACAAGCAAGCTGCCTTATTAAAGGATTTACTGGAGAAGTGCCAAACTGTATTAACTTCTTTCAAAAATCTTTGTCATGGATTTGTTTAACAATAGCTTGGAGCAGTGGACGAGTGCAGCATTTCCCGATTGTGGAAAGTGAATCCAAGGCTGAGCCTAACACACATTCCACGTTATTGTCACAATCTATGAGACCAAGTAAATTGTACAGTTTTGACTGTTACAGGCAATATTAAGTTATTATAATAATATCAACGAGATGAAATACGAGTTTTATACAATTTTTCTATCTTCATACACACACACATTTGTAAATGGTGTAGCAACGGAAAAAAGGTTTAATAAATTTATTTGCAAGAAAACTTATTAATAATTGATTTTTTCTAAATTTATTTATTAATTAACTATCCTTCAAAAAACTTTTTTAGATATATGTATCTATGCGTACGTGTATATGTGGGCGAAGTTTACGTAATTTTCGTTTGGGAGAAGCTTATAAACCCGTTTACTGCCTTCGAGACAGAAAAGAGAAAAAAAATGGATACCCGCCGTTAGACTCTCTATAATAGACTGCGCTTGTAACGTATGGAGGAGCATAGGACACACAACTTCTCTTCGGTGCCTAATTATACGAAGTCACATGCAGAGCGCGCGTCTTTCTATTTTTACTTAGCTTGACCGAATGCTAAACGGTCTACCGGCACGTTATGTATGTATCGTATGTACGTCTCGCGGCCCACGCTATTTTCAATACTCTGCGTGTATAGACGTGAATGATCGAACGTATCTCGAGTATCTACATCGGATCGATTTAATTTAAGTAACTTTTTCTTCGTTTGGCTGTTTTTATTTTTAAAAATGAGAGCTATCAAACAACACAAAATTCAAAATCGACGTTTTTAGGCGGTCCATGCAAAAATGTCTAATCGGTCTAATCTTTTGCAGTCCGCCAACAATAGTGAAATTTTATAAGAACATCAGTCTTTATAAATATGCTTTTATTGCATGCAGTTGTTTATAGATAAAAAGTAAAAACAAAACTTCAATAGGTACTTTTATATCGGCGTGTTTATAATAAAAAAAATATGCAGCTCAATTTGTATTATAGCGACATAGTAGCACCGAGACAAAGTTTTGGTTGAAAATGGACGAAGATTCTGTTTGTATCAATCAGAATTCTAGTTATCTCAACTATAAGAATTATAATAGATTTAACCAGGAAATTCTGATTTCAATCCAAATTCCAATTAATGCAACCAGACTCCAGTAATTTGTTTTAGTCAGATGGTGCAATAGCGTAATGAATACGCAAGTATTAAGACGTCTTATGTCCCGATTTTGAACTTTTGTTGCCTGAGTAATTTCACGTAAATTATCTCGTTGTTAAACGTTATTACATCGTGAAGCTTTCCCATTCTGAGTGAAAAGTAACTAATACTATTAACATATCGCGGGTCATTGATATCGTCTGCAACATGGGCTTAACGTGCATTTTCGTGCATGTTTATTTAATCTTTTCGGTCCCGATACGATCATTTTTCGGAGATTACGCGTGCAGGGCGGACGGCCGTTTTTGTGCGAGGCGCGATTAAAACGCGCTCGGGATGATTTTTCTCTTCTTTTTCCACTCGTTTCGCTGTTATTGCATCCGTATGGAGGGATGAGAACATGATCAGTGTCCTTTTTACGGTATATTTATTTTGAGGGCGGTCTCTCTCTCTCTTTCTTTTTCTCTCAGAGCCGCATAAGCACATGCGGCGACTATGGTACGAGCAAAGCTGACAGGTGCCTGAGCAAAAAAGCCAGGACCGCGAGCGGTCGTAGCGTGCATGTAATGTAAGCACAGAGGGCTGGCAGACCACATGTGCCACTCTATCACTTATCTACCCGTAATACGACGTACCAACTCTCGTCCAGAGAGATGCACCAGGACGTGCATGTATGTACTCCGATGTTGCATCGCGAGCTCGTAATTTTCCGCGTGAGGGAGAAACGCCGAGATGAACGGAGCTCCCGTCCACGAGTACTATACACATATGGAAAGAGAAATAGAGACACCAAATAACATATTATAACACAGAAGAGAAGTGTGAAATTTGATGAAGAGTACAAAACGAAGATGCTCCATCTGGTTTTACACCAAAACCAAATTTCTTCCTTTTAGGATCTTACAATCAAATTACAGCTTTGATCATAAGTTTAAAAGCACCATCAATTTATTACATTTTCTTGGAAAAGAGGATGATAAGCCAAAGTAAAGCTAAATGAATAAAATTGTTAGAAAAATAAATATTATTTTTTAATAACGTTTTTAGTTTATTTTTTCAAAAACTGCTTTTTAATTTTTTTTTGTTAGATATACACTGTTGGATCAAAGAATAATGGTAACCTAATCTTTTGAGTTAAAAAAACAATATTTTGTTATTTTTTTAACTTCCATGTGAAAAGTATCTATTAAAATGTAAACCATTGGATTGGTATCCATTTCTGTGGTTAGTTTCAAAGTAAACAACGTCCATCTTAATGTTTGCGTTTATTGTTTGTAAATATAAATAAATTAAATTTGAGTTAAATTTGATACATTTTCTTGAGTTAAATTCAACTCTATTATTTTAATTAAATTAACGACATATTGAATAGGCGACCTATAGAAATGATTAAAAATAACTCAATTTGAATATAATTATAATTTGACATTATAAATTTAACAGTGTAGAACGTTTACAGTAATTTGTGCGGGTGCTTTAAACTTACGGCAAAGGCTACAAAATTTCACACTTGCAATTAGCTCGAGTGTCACCAACTGCTAAATACTAAGAGGTCACCGCCCCGTGTGTCATAAAAACGCGACTTCTTTCGGGGATGTTTTCTTAAGGACAGAATCAGCATCTTAGATTATAACGCGACGAAGAAACGACAGGACGATCTCGGAGACGATTTTTAGCCTTCGAAGATTCTTCAAGGCGCAATGTCCTTCTGGCAAGAATCGTAAAGAATCGAGACGATCGCGACGAGGTGAGAAGATAATAGCGAACAAGGGTGGTCTAGCTGTAAGATAGCAGAGCGAGGAGTGAACGACTTGTCCTCATGTGGCGAGCCCATGGAAGCATGTTGTTAATAAGTGACGCGTGTGTGGCAGCTGGTCTTACATTTTTTTGCCCCGCACCCGATTCTTAGGGGCTCGAGCGACGAAAGATCGTCTCGAGCGCGCTTCTCCCTCTTCCATTCTTTCCCTTCATTTCCATTTCGCTCGTTGTATCCTCCTCTGTTGTGTTCTCCTCCTCCATTGCCCTCTCACTTATTCAAGCTGTCTTAGACACTTTTTCAAACAATTTTCGACGCGATGAATCATGTGTATCAATTTAACACTAGCAACGCACGGTCGAAAATAAATTAGTGTCGACCGTTTATTTTAATTCTATCATAATTGGTATTCGCGGGTTTAGTAAACTCGAACATTTTTTCCAACTACGTGTTGAAAGTTGTGAAATATTGTTTATAAATTATAACAAATATTTTTCACAACCTTGCATCATTTTAAGTTATATAATTTTATTTCTCGAATTTCAATATTTAAAATGAAAAAAAAAAATCATCTTTAAACAAAGATATATTAACTTAAAGTCTTAGTGGATGCACTGGACATTTTGTTCAACTCGTAGTTTTCTATAAATAAAAATTACCAAATTTACAGAAACTCAAAAGACATAATGAAAGTAGAAACGTTAAATTTTAAAACCCTTTTTTCAAATTTATATTTCGTTCATCTTTAAAAGTTACAGCTGCTCGATTTTGAAAGTTCGTAACGCTACGAATTTTGATTTCGTCTCAATACATTAGATAACAATATAAGTAAATAAAGAATAGTGAGATTATCGTCCAGAGTGCCACTATCCAATACAAATCCAGATATAAAATGATGGACGATAAACACCAAAATAAAAGAAATCATTATAAGTGGTCGGTAGTTAATAATGCATGTTAAAAAAACAAAAAATTAGAGCATGCGATAGATATGACTGTAACTGTAAGAGATAACAATAGGCAACGGCCATTTTCACGTTAAACAACGCGTGAAATCACAAATAGCACTCTATTCTGAATTCTAACATAATAAGTCACTAAAAATGCTAACAATAATCAGTTGTGAAAATTTTATACTGCGTAATAATCCGCAGTTTTTTGTTAAAATATATTAGACGTTTAATATGACACATAATAAAGAACCAAATTATTTTCAGATCTGTATCTAGTTAAATTTTTAATCTTTTGCTCCTCAGCAAAAACATTCTTTCTATATAGAACTAAGAAAATAAATTTAAAATTATGAACGTATACAAGTTTCTATTTATGGAAATACAGAATAAATATATATCGTTTTTTCATAATGTGAATAAACATTTGTACATGTTTATGCATAATTTAGGCTGAGTTCCATCTATTAATAAACTCACTCTCTTACTCTTTTACTCTTTTATTTATCCATTAAATAAATGATCACGTAGTGATTTAAGTAAAGATGAAACACAGTATTTAAAGTATAAAAAATACAACCTTTAGTATTTAGAATGTAAGATAAAAATCGCGCAATGGATCCTTAAGGAAGAATTCCGTATCTTCATAAATGGAAGTTTGTGTACGTTCATATAATTTTAAGTTTATTTTCTTAGTTCTATATAGAAAAAAGGTTTTGTCTAAAGTGTCTAAAAATTTAATTAGATACAGATCTGAAAATAATTTGGTTCTTTATTATCGCACTTTATTATCACGATGCACAATTTTGTAAATCGCACATCTCTAGTCAGAGAAGCGAAATCATGAATGATTTCGCGCGTGGAAGGATCGTCGCTGCGAGGTCGGCGAACGCGCGTATTTACGCGCCTCGGCAGATGTTCGGTCGCCATCCTCGGGGGGTCCCCGCGAAGAGGGAAAGCCGCGTACCCCCGCGACAAGTGTAACGGCGGTTGCGGCCGTGTACCGCGAAGGGGCACGGGAGGGAGGTCGGCTACGCGATGCAGCATCGTGCAGCCACGCGAGTGGGCGGCGCGACGTTCCCTTCTCGCGCCCTTCCACCCTCCGTTTTCCAAGAAGAGGAGCACGCTCTCGAAGGGCTACGCACTTCATTAGAGGAGGAGGAGACGGAGGGTGGGAGATCCCTTGATCCTCTTTCGGTTCTCCGAGAGATTTCCTCCGACGGAGGAAAGAATTGTCGTCGAAGCTGATAGTCTTCGACGAGACGCGTTAACGGGTGGTGCGAAAGCACCAAGGCACCTTGATATTCCGTTTTATCGGTTCCGCAAGAAGAAACCGGTGTTGTTCTTGTTTCTTGCGATCGTTATCGAGCGCGTGCCACGCGAGGAAGACAGATAAACATATAGAGAGGGAGGGAGATTGGGAGAGAAAAAGAGAAGGACAGAGAGAGAGAGAGAAAGAAGAGAGTTATCAAACGGAAAAGACCGACGCGATAAACGGCCCGTCGATCATCGTGTTCATGTTGATACGTTGATATCGAAGTAAGCCGCTGCTCTGACGTTATTCTTAAATTTCACGCTATCTCCGACTCCTGTAGACTCCTGGAATAAAGTGAGGCACAATCGGTCGTCTTCCTGTTCGCGCGGCGAAGTTTATCGCGTGCGATTTAACGCGTGGGATTAAATAATGCGTAAGACCTGGCGGCGATTATGACACGTTTTTTAATGGGAGGAAAGATGTCTCGTTGTTGTGCTTCTGTACGATCGCGCTTTATTTCCCTCTGATGACATTTCCCATCGGATTAGAGGGTGGTCCGCCTCGGAGAGGGTTGACTTTCTAGAGATCGCGATTGAGACAGGCAGGTGAGACGTTATTTCTACTTGTGCGATTAACCGAAAATGAATCGAGCATGCCCCATTTCTACTAATGTAACTTTAATCTCAACTTAATTTATTTCTTATCACTTTCTAATTTTAGAACTAGAGTACGTCAAAGTACTTTCCTCACTACGAACTATAACTTTGAAGCATTTCATTGTCCGATTAGAAGAAAGAATTTTACTTTTATTAATTGATCAATTAAAGAATGCTTCAAAGTATCACATACGTTGATTCTACCCGGCGTATCCTAGAAGAAGACAGAAAGTAAATTAAACTGAGATCAAAGTTAATCTAAAATGGTAAAAATGGACATAATTTATTTTCGATCGTGAGAGTCGATCGTGAGAGGCGTTTTTCGTATTGATAGAGACAATCGTAATCGTGATTTTAGATCTGCGATACAATGTACATAATATTATACTCGAAACCCCTCTCGATTCTATAAAAAAGTTGTAAGCTGTAAGCCATAAGAAATTGACCATCACAGTCGAAAGAAAAATAATCGACTGTGATTGGTCAATTTCTTGCGGCTTTACGGCTTACGACATATTAAAGTAAGGTTGTCGACCTAGACTTCTGAAAATAAAATCTACTTAGTAACTAAAGTAGAGGTTTTTTTCTCAGGTTTTTTTCTCCATACATATAATTGAAATTTGTAGAAATTTAATACTGCAAGGTAGTGATGCATTTATTTTGAGTATTAAAAGCACTATTGTTCAATGCTTTTAATACTCGAACTAATTATCCAATCGACTCCAACTAGAAGTTGGTAACATAACATCAATGTTATATAATTCCGCAATCAATAATATAAATGTATGTGATAACATTGTTGAGTGCGAAATTGTAACATTGATGTTACGTCACTTCTAGTTTGTGTCGACTGGGTAATTACTCTTTCAGTATTAAATTCGATTTCTGTAAGTACGTTTAATTACCCGACACACTAAGAAATCACAACAATAAACAAAAGCGGGATGTACGTTTCCCGCTTTAATCAATTTCTCACTATTAAATCACGGGCTATCGGGAATTATAAATACGCATAATTGATTATCGAGTAGATCGTGACGCGCAGAAAGAACTTCGCAAAAGCGAGTCGGATGAATCCTTGGCAAGATCCGAAAGGATCTTCGCACAAGAGAGCAACCGAATAATGAGGAACGCTAATGTAGAACTCGGCTCGGAATCGCTCGACAATTCGCCAGCGTCGCGAGTATCGTCGTAGTAAATTTGCTCCATTATCATCGTCGATGTTCCCGAAGACTCGGGCCGCGTTATCTCGCGTTTTACGCGGTGACGAGCCCCGCGATAATGGTCGGTCGGGCGCAAAGTGCACGATGTCGGATAAGACGTTGAAAAGCGGCTCTCGTGACTTTCTTAATCCACGCCGTGCGTCGGACGACGTTACAAAATCCGGCGGTTTCGCAATTCCATCGAGCGTGCTGCAATTCTAACTAACGCCACGTATCGCTATGATTGACGGCAGGCTGCCGGCGGCGACGAGCTCGGATCGACGAGGACGACGACGACGACGACGACGACGGAGGAAGAGGAGGAGGAGGCGGAGGAGATGCACCTCGAGGATTATCACGGCGAGCGGAGCGAGGAGGACGACGTGCGACGCCCCGTTCTGGAGCAAGACGACTTCGTCGACGACGGTTCCCTGCCCGATCTGATGTCCATGGCGATGACCGGAATAGGCGTTGACGTCGTCCAACCGTATTGCTGGACGACCTCGCAAATGATGGACAATAGCGTGCTCTTCTCCCCGCTGGAAATCGGCGCGGATCCGCAGGATTATCTTGACTGGGACCAGGTACCCGTTGTCTTTCAGTATCCCTCCAACGGTGGTGGATCGCCAGCTGGTAGCACCTGCAGCGAGGCGACCACGCCGACTTGGAGCAACACGGTGACGGCGACGACGACGACGACGACAGATCATGGTGAGGATAAGTCATCAGACTGTCAGAAGTTACCATCGATGGGCTCGGCCTTCTCCTTCTCGCGCACCTTCAACAACACGATTTTTCCGGAATACGGAGCAGAGTCGCAGGGCGATTATCAGGATTATCCCGACTGCCAAGAGGACATGGTGTCGCTGTTGATGAGCATTCAAAACGATGTCACGGTTCAGAACTACAGTCCCTCGATCGCCGACGAGTTTGACCTCAGTCTGATCAGGGGTGACCCGACGTCATTGTTGAGCAACGTGGATTCGCCATCGTCATCATCGACGACTTGTCTCGCGAGCGATGAGCAGCAGGAACCATTCCAGAGCTTCAATCCGCCGTATTACGCGGTTGGACATCTCGTTTCTTCTCAGCAACAATCGACGACGATCAACCTCGACGGTGAGCTTATTGGCGCGATGGACAGTTTCGGAAATCAGGTGATACTGCCGCGGAACGAGGGCTTATTGCTCGGGAATAATCGACGGGTCACCGGATCGAAGGTTGCTGAGACCGAGAAGAATGACAAATCTTATGGTAAGTATGCACTGCTTTTATTTACTTTAGAGAAATCTAGTCTTTCACGATCTCGTTTCGTCAGGACCTATTCGTGATTTCTAGCAGATTAATAAAGAGGCATTAATTAGAGGAAGAAATCGTTTTTCATTTTTAAGAACGGTTTGCTGAATCTAAAAATTCAGCTATTCTCTGAAATCTTTGGAGTAGAATCCAACTTGAAATATCAAAAATTGACAATGAATCTCTCTTTTTCAACACTGGCTCAATTGTCATTCTTTGACGCTTTTTAGAATTAGATTCCACTCCAAAGATTTTAGAGAATATACATATAATCAAAATCATTGTGTTTAAAATAATTGCTGAAATATTAAAACTTCCTGCAGTTGCTTATCATGTTTAAGCTTCATACATAATTATTTCGATGGTATAACAAATTATTTTCAGATTTGCATTCATTTAAATTTTTAGATATTTTAGCAAAATATTCTTTCCGTGCGCGTTTTCCAAATATTTCCGCCATCCTTAATGACTTCTCAGATAACACAAAATCCAAAATTGGGGCATTCTCAAATAGAACACAGAAATCACAATAATATCATAAGAACATCATCATAACTTTATTTATCACTTATATAAATTCATTTTTAAGTGACAAATAACGTCATGATGACGTCCTATGATACCATTACAACTTAATTATCATTCTATCCGGGTAAAATCCGAAACAACAAGTCATTATGATATCAAAATGACTCCAAAACACATTTCAAAACATTTTTCAATCATTTCCGATTCATTTTAATGTCATTTTATCGTGACTTGTTGTTCTGCTTGGAGACGTCTTAAAGATATTTTTGCGAGAACCATCTAAACGACATCTTAAATACATCTTATGTCCCGATTTTAGACTTTCGCGTCCAAGTTTCCAACATTTTTAGCGCCATTAGACTTGCTGTGCCCTAAACGCAACGATCCGAATACATGTAGCAATTCTTCGGACGCACGCAATTTCTGCTCCAGTTGCGTGTGTTTACGTTTCGCGTGCGTACGTCACATTATAGATTGCGCGAGACCAGTGGATGATAGCCTCACGTTGGCTTATCAGTGCCGCTGGATCGACTGCGGCTGTGCGTTTACGGAGCAAGAGGGCTTGGTGCGACATATCGAGAGGCGGCACGTGGAGTCGTCCTCGACGAATGCGCACGGCCACGGCAGACGGATCCAACGGGACCGGGACAAGGAGCGAGACGGCAAGGAGGCGGGAGAGGGTTTCCCCGGAGCGGCCACGACGACGACGACGACGACGGGCCGCGAGGACGAGTTCGCCTGCCTGTGGCAAGGATGTCCACGCGCTCGGCCGTTCAACGCGAGATACAAATTGCTAATTCACATGCGGGTGCACACGCAAGAGAAGCCGAATAAATGTCCGGTTGGTGTCCTCGTCTCCTCGTCACCTCTCGGCGTTTTAAACTTTAGTGATGTTAGATTTTTGTGATATCTTGCATCTATCACTATTTTTAAGAATTTTATATTTTAAATTTATAAAGATTTTTAAAAGAATACTTTAAATTTGAAGATGTCATAAAGCTTTTTTAGAATTTATAAAATGAAAAATCTTAAAAATCTTAGAAATCTTAGAATATGATATTTCTGAGTTTATATGAAGAATTTAAGAAGCTGTACATAATAGACTTTTTCATTTTTGAAAAGTTTCAGTTCGTATAAAAAAATTTGAAAATTTTTCTAAAAAGTTATGAAATTATACAGAAATTTTAAAATTTATATAAAAATTCTAAAAAAAATATGTAAGTACTATTGTTTTCCATTATCAAAAATTTCGTTTTTTACTATTTGTCAGCAAAGTGTTAATTTCTTATTATTGCTTCTTGTTTCAGTTTGCTGGCTGTAAGAAGGCCTTCAGTCGTTTAGAAAACTTAAAGATACATCAGAGATCGCATACAGGCGAAAGACCTTACGCGTGTCAACACAATGGATGCTCAAAGGCATTTAGTAACAGCAGTGATCGGGCCAAGCATCAAAGAACGCATTATGACAGAGTATGATAGCTTTCTTACTTTTCGCGCGTTTAATAAAGGGATAAATTGCTATTTAAATTTTTTTCTTCTCTAAAATTTCTCATTGGTAGCTAATTGTTGATTTAATATAATCTTACACTCGGTAAGCTGTACCGATATGTATTGTTTTATGGCACGTATTACGGCTTATTTAGTATTCTAGAAAAATTAATATAAATTTTATAGTAGGTACAAGTTATAAATATTTGTAATAAGGTAACTGTACCGAATATAATAGCGTTACAATTTTTGCTAAGTTTAATATTGAAAACTGGTCAGATTCAAAATAGGATATATTTCTGAATATTAATTAAAAATATCCCAACAAAAAAGAAGCTGATATTATTTGTCGTCATTTTGACGTCTAATGCCTTTTGTCAAAATGATGTCAGCTTATTTGCTGGGATGAGATATTTATGATATTTATATGAGGAAGATGTAATTATCTATGTAAGTACCTACAAATAGCAAATAGAAAATATTAAATATAATTAATTATGTAAAGCTTTATGATATAAGTTTTGTATTTTTGTTAATTCAATGATCTTCTTTGACAGAAAAATAATTTTAATGATGATTTTAATTTGCTCTTTTTCTAGAAACCATACGCTTGTCAGGTAAGCGGCTGCGGCAAACGTTACACGGATCCGTCGAGTCTTAGGAAGCATCTGAAGAATCACACTGAGAATTCGAGTACGTTATCCACTCTTTTATCATCGGATAAGGTACCAACTAACGTAACAACCGGTGCGATAGGACACAAATTAAACTCGACAATTTCTCACCGAAGAAGTCAAGACGCGTGCATCCTCGACGTGGAAACGAATCATTCGTCGTACAAATTATCTAAAATTTATGTCAAAGAGGAGAACACGTTGCCGGACAATACTTGCCAGCTGAACAGAATCTCTCTGAATTTCGACGGCAGTCAGCAAAAAACGATCGAATCGGTTCGTCATCTTCTAATCAACGACATTACTAATGTACAGAACGAAAATACAGGTAATGGATGTATTTAATCGATCTAATTGCTAATGTAAATTTTGTTAAATTTTTGGATTGAAGATTAGAATTCTTAGCCAATCATACCGAAATGGATTAAAATTATAATTATCTAACTGGTTGAATTTTAAGGTCTGTTCTTTTTAGCTGAAGTTCTTGCACGGTTAATCTTTCTTCCTTTTCTGTCCACGTTGGAAGTAGTTCAGTTAAAAAGAATAGGCCTTTAATCTCTAATTCGCAATCCTCAGTTTCCAATGTGCAGTATGACACTTTAGTTATTGTCCGACTTTACTAAAGAATGACGTATTTAACGATCAGTGTCGCGTAC
This sequence comes from Mycetomoellerius zeteki, assembly GCF_001594055.1. Taxonomy (NCBI): domain Eukaryota; kingdom Metazoa; phylum Arthropoda; class Insecta; order Hymenoptera; family Formicidae; genus Mycetomoellerius; species Mycetomoellerius zeteki. The sequence continues at coordinate 645,410 of NW_017257198.1, forward strand.
GCTGAAAGATTCGAAGCTTTCTTTCGCATTCGAAAGGACCGAAAATATTATGAGAAGCGGCTACAAAAAAAGTCTACGATGTGTATAAATAAGTAAAAAAGCGATATGAAACAACAAATACCGTTGATAATCTGCCGGATCGCGATAAGGCATAAAAGATATATCGAAAGTTATGTCATTCACGCTTTTATCGAACAGACTATATTTATTAAAATTTTATAACTATAAAATGTTAAGAACGATTTTAATAAATAAATATCAATTCATTCTAACTACCTTATTTCTTTATTTTCTAGACTTCGTAGGTGACTATATTAATTGTTATATTATCCTTTCGGTCGAAAGTATTGCTCTCTCATTGTCGTGACTATATCGTATGGCTTTAATTTTCTCGGCATGATTTACATTTTCAGTTGGCATTTTCGATACAGGAAAATCTCACCGAAATACAATAAGACACTTACTTTGAAAGAAATTGGAAAGAATAAGGGCAGTAGGAGTCAGGCGCAGAAGACGTCGCGCAAATAATACACCCATAAAGCGTAAAACTTTTTTATTCTACTAAAAAACTTCTTTATTCTACTTTTAGTAGAATAAAGAAGTTTTACACTTTATGGGTGTATTATTTGCGCGACGTCTTCTGCGCCTGACTCCTATTGCCCTTATTCTTTCCAATTTCTTTTGATTTATAAGGAGTCTTTGTTAGTTTGATTTATTATACGGATTTACTTACTTTGTTTGCTTACATTACAGTTTTTACATATCCGCGCAATAGTTCCGTAGTTAAGATATAGCATGACCTTTAACTTTTATTGCTAATAGAGTAAGATCTTGTTTTTCTGTTTACGAGATTTATTACAGTTACTCTTTACGAAAATAACACTTACGAGATAGATCGAACTAATCATGGAAGTCATATTTAGTGAATCAGAATCGCGATAATTAAAAAGACAATTTACTTTCAGAAATCTTTGTATTATTTATAGCTGTTTCCGATCATCTGTATAATATTCTTAGAAAGAGGCATGGCTAAAAAATTATCTCCCGAAAAAAATACACAGTAGCATCTTCCGTAAATAAGTAATGCAAGATGCTATCGTTTCCTAATTATCTCTCTCTATTCTTGAATTCTACTTACAGCCTTGGCCAAAAATATTAGGCAGCACCTTTAATCATTATTGACCTTATTAAACCTTCATTATTTAAAGTTTTAACTTAAAAACTGATTTATGCTGATATATACAGCATTTACTGTAAATTATCCTTTATTTATTTTAAGAATTCTTTTTTCTATAAATTTGAAATATGACAAAATCTTAAAAATATTATGAGATATCACGAGACTTTTTTTCATTGGGATAGTATTTAATTTCGCAGATACTGAGCTTGTCTGCGTGCGTGAGTGCGTGCGTGCACGCATCTCGCGGGCGCGTGCTGGCTTTTTCTGACTTTTCTGATGCGGCTCGCGCATCGCGCCGATGACAGTGTCGTTCCCGGTCGTTTATAGCTTGATCTCAGAGGAGGTTCACTCCTTTATGCATTTACCCCATACAGAGTCTTAAAATAATATTCCTTACTTTTTTGAGGGGGAAGGCATACGCCGCGTACGGCGAGAACGCGCGGACGCGTACGCGTGACAAAACAGATGACAAAACTCTGTTTTGTCACGCGCCACGTGCCACGCACCCGTGCTATTTCCAAAGGAGCCCTCGCGTAATTTCGTGAAAGTATATAAAAACGCGCGCGCGAGATCAAATGACAGCGAGAGAGAGAGAGAGAGAGAGAATGAGAGCAAAGCATCGGCCATATTTAGCAAAATGTTTATTCTGCAAGTGTTGGAAGTTTTCTTCGCTGAGATAGAACTTTACTCCTCTAGATCTAAAAGTATAATCCAATCGACGCGAAGCGCTTCTTACTTCTGCTGAACGCGGCTTATTGTCACCGAGTTGCTCGTTACAGGATTCTGCGTGACTGCAGAGGATCAGGTGCCGGATTTCCACGAGTTAGGCGTCGACATCGAGCGACAGTTTCACGAGCTGAGCGCTTTGAACGACGCTATCTTCATCGACGGATGAGCCTTTTTCAGCAGAAGAATCCCATCACCGACGAAAGTGAAACAGGACGCGATGCGTCGGTGAATGAACGGAATGTAATTTAATAAGACATGATTGAACTCGCACCTCGATTCGATTAATCCTCTGGAGCTGACGGCAGGTTTATTGGACTCATTCAGAGTACGGTCAAAGTCTCACTATAAATACTTCGAAGCATTTGTGTGATTGACCAATCAAAAGAAAGAATTTTAAGAATTAGCCAATTGAAGAATGCTTCGAAGCATTTGTACACTGAGAAAAGATACTAAATTTTAATACATATTTGTTTGAATAATAATTGAATAATAATTTTTCTATTATATATATAAATGTATTACTCATTCTTTTTTACATGACCTTTAGAGAAATTTAATTCTGCAACTATTAAATTACTTAGTGATTAATTATTTATTTTGAATATTAAAACAACTGAATAATTTTAATATTTAAAATAAGTCATTAATCACTAACCAATTTAATTATTAAATTTCTGTAAGGAGAGTTATGTCATTTTGATTCTTAGAAATTAATTAGTGCCTTTTGATTTTAATATAAATTAAATGATTCTTATGAAAGTAATTGTGTTACAGATCCTAACGTTAGCTCGGAGGGTTAAGAATCGCGTTTTCGAATAGTTCAAACACAGTTACTTTAGTTCGTGGTTACGTAATTAATCGCTAATCCCGAGAATACTTCGATTTCTTTTAAAAAGAATTAATTACGTTGCTCTTTATATAATGTACGTGTTTTTTCTTAGGGAAAAAGGAAGCGTGGATGATTCGCCGATCGCTGACGCGTTCATCCTGCCGCTGCGATCTCATTGTTTCGTTTCTCTCTTTTTACGATCAATTTTATACTCATTAGTTCGTTGTACTTGACAAATCGTATATATTATTGTATATATTTTCGTATATATTTTTGTATAGGTACTTATGTATATTATAGGTGAACAAAATATATTTCATTTATTTCGAGCAAGTGTTTATTCTATAATCTCCACACCTTCAACGCTTGATTCGGCCCTATCCCTTTTTAATTCTCGGCACTCTCGCTGCTGCAGACGCTCGGCTTCGGCGTCAAATGCCGACAGATCAGATTGGTGAAGTTTCTTATCGCCTCATCCTGATTTTCCTTCGAGTAGAGCTGTACACGCGATAATTGTAATAATATTGGATAACCCATTTAAAACCATGCACTAAGAAAAAAGTGTTTGATATTTGATTATAATTGCACAGTAAAATAATTATGATTATGCTCCATTTTTATGTCCACATAGCAAAATGCTAACAGTTTGCTGGCAGATTGGCAACAAATTCGATCAGATTCCCACAACCATCCATAGCCTATGTCCATATTAATCTCAAAATTTGTCGACAGAGTCTGCTGACATGCTGTGCTAACAGATCGGTAGCAAAAACTAAACAGAAACTGCAAATCCTGTTCGGTTTCTGCTGCCAATCTACTGGCAAAGCATGTCATTAGACTTTGTCTTATTATCTGGCGGTAGTTTGTTGACATCGTCAGATATTACAGATATTAAATACTCTGTACAGTTGCTTTTCTGCCATCAAAAATTTGTAGCATACTTTGCTCAAAATCTGTCTCTGATGCAGATTTGGTTACCTGGCTTAATAATTATTAGAGCGTTGTAATGTTAGAGTAATAATAAAATATATATAATTCCACTAAAAAAATATACGTGTATAAATAAAATATATGTATAGCTGGCACCGAAAATGACTATAAATTGTAGTTAAATTATGGTAATTGGTTTTTTCTCTGAGTGTGCCAATTTATAATTAGTCATTGCGAATTAAAAAGATATTCTACACGCTTACCCCGTTGATCACTATAGTCGGCACGAATCTCAAAGGTGATTGCAGGGCATCCGTTTTGTCGCCGTTCGCCACAAGCAAATTGTCTGCCAGCGGGCTCGAAATGCAATCGCTGATCAACTTTTGCGTTTCTGTGCTTAGACCGACATCTTCAGCGCACTAAAATTCATTCATCGCGTTATTATAGTTCATATTAAAACTTTTTATCGTTATTATCTTAACCCCAGATGGCCATATTTATCAGCAAGGAATTTTTACACGGTATATACTTTCGCAATTTTACGAACGTGACGCGACGTGAAAATATAGCAAAATGATCAGTCAGCAATTATGTTATCTAATAACCGACAAATATTAAACGCGACGTGTATTATCGAAAGTTAGCGATTATCTATGAAAGTCAGTCTGATTTTCCATGCGCGTGAAAGAAATTGTGTTCGAATAAAAACTCCAATGATAATTCAAACTCATTCGAAACACTGAAATGTCCCAAGAACAATTAGGACATCGAAAAGTAACTTTAATTCTTTGTGGATCTCAAAGGGTTAATAATTGTTTTGGAATCATTTTGGCGCCATTTTGATGTCATGATAATTTTATTTTCTGCTTGCGGTGCTTTTTAAGTATTTTTACGATGTCACTTAGGTTGTTTCACGTCGCGAGGTAAAGAAATATATTTTACCGTTAGATAAATGATTCTGATTTCTCTCAATTATACTCACAAAAATCTAATTTGAAAGATAGTGACTATTTACTTACTTTAATATTCAAAATAAGTAATTAATCACTATACTTTCCAGTATTAAATTTCTGTGATTAAATTTCTCGATGGTATTTTATTCAACGATAAAACATCTCAGTTTTCAAAAATGCAGTGCTCGTTTTTTCATTAAACGAATGCCTCGAGTGACGGTTTGTCAAATGCACCGCGCTTTGCGTGATCGCGGCAATTCAATAAGAAAGTGTGCCAAAAGGTCGATGTTACGAGTTAAATGCCGACTCTTACTCATCGATGCAAGTCGTTGGAAAATTAATTACACGTTACATTCGATAAAGGCATGTTCGCCGGGGCAATTATACGATGGCTACATCGGCTAATCGTAGCCAGGAAATTATATATAGAGGTAAAGCTACCTGTGGAACAGCAGTCGCCGGGGTACCAGCGGACATTGCACAAACGACCAGATTGACCATCAATGACTGGTGGTTCTCGGCTGCCTCGGAGGACTGTATGGCGTGAATCGCACACGCATGGGCCTTATTCCCACGGCACTCGCTGGACCCATGTTGACACGAGAACTGCCACGGACCGGTTTTGCTTTCGCGATGGTGCTACAGACACATACGTCATCAATTTGCATTTTAATCGTTTAAAGCAATAACGTTTTCCTCGTGGCCGACGTGGATGAGAATATCGAAGACTACAGCGAGGGCAATCATTCTTTCGTTTTCAAGGCCACATGGTTTCAAACGGATCCCTTACGTGTTGATCCGACTCATTAACTCCTCTCGAGAGGAATATTTAATGGAAAAGCCAGTAGATAAATATGTAAATATATAAAGATTAAGGAACTCTATGTTAAGTAACTCTCTGTAGCTGATGGTAGATTTATTGAACCCACTCAATTATATTCTTTATATCTAAAAATTTGATTACTTTATTAAATTATTGTTCTTAAAATAAACTTTGTATTTATATTTTTTATACAAGTTACCCTTACAGAAATTTAATATTGAAAAATAGTGATTAATTACTTAGTTTGAGTACTAAAAAGCACTATTGTAGTACTTTCTAATCACAAATTAAATGAATTTCACTGACCTAGCGTCAATAACTAATCAATCTAATCTAATTTAATATCAAAAATTATTTTTTTAGTATTAAAAAACCAACAATGTTTTTAATATTCAAAATAAGTAATGAGTAAAAATAAATAAATAAAATAAGTAATAAGTAAGTAACTGATGTTACACATTTTTATGTCAGCTTCAGAGGGTTAACAGATTTGTAGACATGTAACATTACATATACATATATATAGCATAAATTAATAAATGAATATTGAGAAAAGCAGAGATATAAAGCATTTTATGTTTTCACATGATTGTCCATGCCGAGATCAAATCGTCTCACACTGTCGCCTTGTTATCATCCCTGGCGAAAAAATCAAAGAGTAAATCGAATGTAAGTAGAGATAAGTAACAGAAACATAAACGAAGCTTCTAAGAGACAAAAATTGTGACTATAAAAAATATGTAAATGTGTGTGTGGGGACCTTTTTTACATTTCATTGTCTCAATTTTCGCCTCCTAGAAGCTTTGTTTAGACTTCTATCATTCTAGGCCTCTTATATCCAACTTACACTTCAATTTTTATTTTCATCATCAGGACTCATCTCATCAAAACGATAAAATAATCACAGAAAGAGAAACGCAATTATAAAATTATTGTACTTACCGTAGCTTTACCGTAAGGAACCAATGTAACGTGAATATGATGTTTCAATTCCGGATATGACGGCGCGAGTTGATATACGATCCATCGCTTACTATCACTGCATAATGATTCATAGTAAACGTCCACGTTGACAATATTTTTGTTCGATTCACTATCGGCTGATTGCGCATTAGACTTAAACAGATTAATAAGATTGTCGCTGTGTATTTAACTATGGCACCGTACTTGACATATGTCCGGTTCCACCGGAAAATATTTCTTCGAAAATATTAGAAAAAGATAAAGAGTAAATTGAACTGAGATTAAAGTCAATGTAAGATTGACTTTAATCTCAGTTCAATTTACTCTTTATCTTTTTCTAATATTTTCGAAGAAATATTTTAGAAAAAATAAACAGTAAGTTGAACCGAGATTGAAGTTAATCTTACATTGGTAGAACTGGTACGTCTTCAGTTTTCTAAACATCAACTCCTCTTATTGGAATAAGTACTAGTAGAGAGAAAAGTTAATGAACTTCTATTATTCAAACCATAATTCAGTAGTTATCAGAACTGTCTTATCCCCCGACCTATTCAGATAAATAGAGTTCTACTATATTTAAATTATTTGCCTATGTTGAGAAATATTCGATGAAAAACGGATATATTAATTCATAAAAGTGCGAAATTTCAAATTTCGCATTTTTATGAATTAATTTATAAAATTTCATACCAGAATGCTGTGAGAGACGAGCGTGACAAAGACGGCGACTGCCAGCCGGGTGCGAAAAATCAAGAAGTAGAATCGCATGATGATATCCGTCGTATCGTTGATGAGTGAGTCGCAGGGAAGGCGTTTTAAACCTGCTACGGACAATAGTCGACGGACGAACGCCAGAGAGAGGGAGATACGAAAAGCCGTAAGCGGTGGGGAATTGAAAAAGAGAGAGTAAAACGAGACAATCAATCACGGAGGGAGAGAGAGCCGCGGTTCATCCTTGCGATATCAGTCGAGGACATCCAGCTATGTTTATCTGGATGCCTTCGATCATAAACACAAGATCGCAATCAGCTTAGCTTTGCACGACAACTTGTTTCCAAACGCGAATGTAAAGCCCGAAGACTTTCCACATCTGTATGACATATGATCTTCACTTTCTATCGGAATACTGCTGGCTTAGAATAGCAATTCGGTTGATGTTAACGTTTTATTAATATTTTACAGCTAAATTTAAAACAGAAATATTCAGCATTCCATTTTAACTCATTCTATCTAAATTGGAATTTTTGTTTTTTCTTCAACACAATTAAGCGCGAAGGCTATATCCAATCAAAACGAATCTCGATACTTAATATTTTTCTGTGAATTTTATAATTTCCTGTCTTTATCTTTCAAGATTCATCGCATATGTGCGATGAATCCTGTTCGCGATTCTTTAAATACTTGTGAGTTCATTTTCACATATTTAATTCGTAGAATTCAATATGCACAATCAGGAATAGCGCGAGCAAATGAGACAATTATAAATAATTATATAATATATTTATAATATAGAATAAGTTAACAATTCACACTAGGAACATTTAAGATTAAATCGGCGACGATTATATCGAGAATAATGAATAATAAATTATCGATTAAAAAGAAAAATATGATTGTTCATTTTTCATTCAATAAATCCTCCTCTATTATATACAGGGTGTTTCCAAATTAAATGGCAAAACTTCGGGAGCGTGTAGAGGAGTAAAAAACTAAGAAAAAAAGTCCTATAGACATATGCTCGTT
>NW_017257198.1:654206-661837 GCF_001594055.1 Mycetomoellerius zeteki
CACCCTGTATATTTAACAAACTATATTAAACAATTATAAACAATTTATGCAAGTCATGATGATTCAAACACGTAAGGCAGCGTGCTAAACGTGCAGTTAAACGCGTAATGCGAAATGTTTTCATTGTCAAAAATACCTAATTTTTCGTTTCACAGAATTGTATAAACTAAAAAAAAAAACGAATGAATCTATCGATGTAATGTATATCGTGGAGCTAAACGTTATGGGTCTATGCCCTCATGGAATTTTAATTCCTGCTGTGTTCGTATCAATTCCTCGTACAAATCGGTGGCGCGTTTCTTGAAGGTTGCAGCAAGCTCAGGATTCTTCTGCGCGCCTTCTCCGCGCGCGTGCATCTGCGACAGATTCGCACAAGCGTAAGGATTGCCGAGCTCGCAGCTCTTCAACGATAGCTTGTATGCTTCTTTGTAGTTTTTCTCGATGAAGCCTTCTAAACCTCCTAGATAGATACCCGATAGATAGAAACAGGCCTTCTCCGAGTTGTACATGTCGCAGGCCTTCTTTAGATACTTGGCACCTGCATGAATCTGGGTGGCTCTGTCCTTTTCTCCGACGTCGGATTTGGACGTTCCCAAGATACCAGCATGTAGACACCCATATTCGTCGTTAAGCTCGCAGCTTTTTGATAGATACTTGTATGCTGTCAGTATGTCCTTCTTGCAACCTTTTCCTGTATAAAAAGGAAAGCGTTAATTCTAGAATAATTAGGTTTGGAGCGATATTTGAAATCCAATTTTATACTTAAAATTATTTTCAATCTATGATCTCAAACTATATGATCTCTTCATTAACTAGATGGAAGCTTATAAATTAATGTCCATTTCTGCTAATGTAGATTAACTTCTTATATTATTTAACTTACTTCTTATTTTCTTCTAAGTTCTCAGAATTATGAAAAAAATAAAGAATAAATTAAACAGATTAAAGTGAATCTACTTTAATTGATAAAAATGAATATAAGGCTTGGTTGCATCAACGTAAGATTAACTTCAACCTCAGTTTACCTTACTATTAATTCTTAGAAGTTTTAGAATTAGAAAAAGATAAAGAGTAAATTGAACCAAGAATAAAGTTAATCTTATATTGGTGGAACCAGATCTAAATATCTAAATATAAAATCAATACTCTTTGAAATTTAAATTCCATTTTTTACGGTAGATTAACTTTAATCTATAATAGATATTCAACTTACTCTTCATCTTTTTTCAATTTTCAAAACTAGAAAAAGATAGAAAATTATAAATTATTAAATTGAAATTAAAGTTAATCTACTTTGATAGAAATGGACAGAATTCGTCTTCGAAAGATTCGAAGTCTGCGCCATAATAAATGCTCCCGACATCTATCACAGGTGTTTATAACTAACATAGTGTCTGCTAGAGCACCTCGTGCTCCTCTCGGTAAACTCACCGATTACATTAAAATCGCCGAATTTCGCGCAGCTTCTACCATAATTATATTGATCGCAGGTCGTCTTATATAAAGAAGCAGCTTTCTCCGCATCCAACTTTATCGCTTCGTAAAAATCGCCCAACAAATGGCATACTGTTTTCGGAGCAAAAGATTATTTTTCTTAATTGTGAGGTTAGACTCTAGGTTAGACTTCACTCACCCTCCGGTTTTTTCTCGCTGTAACAACCGAATTGATATTCTATGTGAAGGTTCTTCAAGTACTCTTTCACTTCCTCCTCATTCTTTAAATTATACGCCATCGTTTCGATCTTTTTACCTCGTGTCGTACTTGCATGATAAGAAGGTATCCACCATATCTAGAATTATAAACCATGGTGGAAGAAAAGAAAGAAGGAAGTGTGTCAAGTGTGTTCGTTCTCGAGACGAATTTTGTACGATTCTGCGCAGATTCCAAATGAGGCCATTTAAACATTTGCGCCGCGGTAATTTTGAAATGGCAGCTCGAGAGACCAAAATGAGTAATCGCATTCAAAAAATGCTTACCTATTGCTTACCTATTGTGTATTTTATCAAATAGCACAATAAAATGTATTGAGAATTTCGCAGTTTAATTCGTTTCTATATCATGGATTTATATACAACGGCTTTAATGTGCACCGAGTGCGCATCAATTCTGCCAATGAAAAACGCCATTAGATTCTGAAGGCCCACCACCACTCCTGCCGAATAATTTCATCGGCGGAACTCTTTTCTTTATAAATATATTCACCCTCACAAAAAAACGGATTACTATAAATTACAGTGGCCCCTTCTTGAGTATTTATATATTTGTTTTTCTACATTTATATTTTTATTTCTAATTTTTTACTTTATTTCGCTAATTATTTCCCCAATAAACGAGAATGAATTGAAATTTTGTCTATCTGAATGCGTATTTTAAATAGCGAAAACTTTTTTTTGGATTCAATTAGATTCAATTGGATACAATTGAGTTGAAAAACTGCATTTCCTACTCAAAATTTGGAATTGAACAGTATTCACAATGCACAGAAAAAGCTGATATCATTTTTAGATTAAAAGGCATAGAGATATGCTTCATGCAATTCCTATAAATGAATAAAAATGCATTCAGGATTAAAAAGACATAGACATTTGCTTCATGCAATTCCTATAAATGAATAAAAATGCATTCAAAATTGAAAAGCATTCATTTTATCATTCCTGAATCCGTATTTTTGAAAATATCAATCCATTTCAATTCATTCTCGTTTACTGGGTCGCATTAAAATATAAATTTTAAATACTATCTTTATTGATAATATTAAAAAGGCAGCTCTGTTTTTTCTAAATATTATATATTTGCAACTTGCAAGCCGATGAATACAATTGGAATTCTTCTAATTTTTTGTAAGCAAACTACATTTAATTTAAAGTTATTATAAAGAAAATTTAAATAAATAAAAACGAATCAATCTATAGAGGCCCTCCACCACCCCCGCCAATTTTTAACGGCAGTCCTCTTTTTCTCAGCAAACACCAAGTTACATGTAATAATATAATTGTAGTACAAATATTATATTACAGTTATATTCTTGTATGGCAAATTACAATTAAAAGATACGTTACGTATAACTTGAGATTTGTTGGATTTGAATGTTAATTTATGTATTATTTATACATATGAATTTAATATTTTTATGTAATATATTTATTTGATCAAAATATCAAAATACATAAAGAAAGAATTATAATATACAAAATAAAATCAGGCAATACAATATAATAAAACATAATGCAACACACAAAGAAATAAATCTTTTCAATATAAAATATAAAATAAATTGCTTATACATTTTTACATTTTTGTTTATGCATTTTGCTTATATATCTTGTATACAAAATGCATGCCTATCATAACACAAAATTCGCATATAATTCAAGAAAATCCGAATTCTGGTTTTCTAATAAGACTCGTTACATTTTTATTTAATACATCTTTTAATAATACAATGTGTTTATTGATGGGTCCTTAAACGAAAATTTTAATTTCACATCTCCTACTATGTAAATAAAAGTTGTTGAATTTTAATAAATGAAATTGAATATTAAAATAAGTTAATTTAGCAAATTTTGTCTTATAATACGCGTTTGCATAAAAATGGAATTACGAAGTCATATTTGTTTATGCAAATTTTTAGCTCGTTTTTACCAAACATAATTACTAGTATGTAAGTATATTCCATCGGTACAAAGCACGCAATGACTTTTTGATATTCAAAATAAAATCCAAATTTAAAAAAGTTTCAAAATTAAATATTTATCAAACTTATTAAATCAATAAACAATTTTTGTTATTATATGTTTCGTTGATTTCGTATAATTTACATCAATTACGCAACAATTTGGTTTACTATGACAAGATAAATATTAACTGTATTGAATAGATACTCAATACGGATATATATGTATATTCCAGTAAATGTATAACTTATTAATAATCGTTGTGCAAATTACAAAAGTAAGTATATATGATGGCATTTATCTGGACATAGTGTACATAAATTTTATATTACATACCTAATACTATTATAAGTACATACATTTATTTACAATATAATTAATTACAATATTAACGCGTTACATAATTTGTACGTGTATAGAATTTTATAAAAAAAAGTTTAATTTTAGGCTGAAAAGTCAATAAAATTTGAAAACAATAAATTTGAAATTAATTTATTTAATTTTCATATTTGATAATTGGAACGGGATGCTGATAGGGGAGACTGGGATCAGAAGTAACACAGGTAAGCTGTAACACTTACATAAAAAACGTTATGAACAAAATATAAAAGCGTAAGGAAGAGATAGAAGTTTATAATATGTTTATTACAAAAACTTCTATCTCTCTCTTCCTTACATTTGCATATTTTGTTTATAACGTTTTTTTATATAAGTGTTACGATTTACCCGTGTTACATTTGAATCTAATCTTCCCTAATTAAATAAAACTTAAAATTAATTTAAAATTTTATTCAATTTTTAATCCCTCCTTTCCAATTATCAAGTATGTACATATGATGTGTTTATTCCTACCTGTCCATACTTATTGTCCTACCTATACAGTCCCTACCTATCCATAATTATTGTCCTATCTACTCGTATTTTCATTGATTTGTGCCTATTCGGGTATACCTATCTCCATGTATTCCTATCTACATTACCTACTTCATAAATGTGCAATATAGTATGTTATATATTGCGCGAATATAATACGTTAATGGCTGCATTCATTAGAGAAAGTAGCTTTTCAATTGTTGCAAAATTCTTTAATACGATTGGTTCTTGCTTTGGTTCCTTATGGATTTAAATGTATAAACCAATCATATTGAAGAATTTTACAACAGTTGCAAAGTTGCTTTCTCTGCTGAATGCAGCCAATGCCTAACCATGTCCTACCGCATACTGATAAATTCAGCGTGATGACCTAATCGCGATCATACTAATAATAAATAAGTAATAAATAGTAATAATTAAAATAGGTTTTCAATCTTTAAAATACAACACATTAATAAATAACAGAGCTAATGAGAGTCAGCGCAGATAATCAAGTTTTGTAGATTAAAAAAAATCTACAAAACTAGCGCTTGGTTATCCGTGCTGACTCTCATTAGCCCTGTCTTTTTTTTGTATTTTAAATAATTCATAAAATATAAGAATAATAATTCAAAAATATAAGAACTCGCAATTTGCGAGCAAGTTACCCTCCCGAATATTCAGTTTATACCTTTTAGAAACTTATTTGGTTGGTATTACATACCAACCTACCTCGTACAGATACTCTTCTTTTTTCTAGCCAGATTGAACTCACCTTTTGTTGTTCCTGGCCAATATTCTGGCTTTATATGCCAGAAATCGACAACAAGGAGAAATACTCCTTTTTGCTGCCGACTGCTGCCGATTAACATCGTCGACAATAAGCGTAAGATTTTACGCTTTCGTACGATGCGCGAAACACGAACGCGTCGCGAAGGGGCTACCATATTAATGAAATTGACTAAATATTAATATAAACAATTATCATTAATAATAATAATAATAATTCCATTAATACGAATAAATGTTAATCGCGTTATTCTCTATTCACGTTTATTTAAAATTAAAAATATAAGTAAATATATTTTATATATAATAAAATTCAAGGCCCATGTACATATTTTTAACGATTCGAACGACTCGTTGCTGAATCTCATCTCAAAGCATGCGGAGATGAGAAATTCAGTTGAATGATGTAAGATCCGAAAGGGATAATTTTCTTTCACGTCTATATATCAATAAATACATTCCTGTCGTATTTTGTATACTATTAGAATGATTTTTTGTATAATTTATTATTTCAAAATTAAGTATTTTAAGTCATACAAATTAACTCTGAAAGCGATTTTAAAATAATTATGAGATAAAATTCTTCTATTTCTTGGTAAAATGTATATTGGATCTTACATCATGTTACTACTTTAACTGGTATAAAATCCAGTTACTACATATGAACAAATTACAAAAGATTAGGCTAAAGTCAGTGCATTGAAATAATAATAATTAATAATAAACATAAAATGTCTTTTATAGAAAAACGAGATCAATAAATTATATGCGCTACATTAAAATTTTTGTTATTATTTCATCAGTAACACGTATACAAATAAGTGTGAAACAAGTAGAAGGAATTTTTTAAAACAATACACATTATATATATATGTGTATGTAGAGATTGGTTTTCTGCACTAACTTGTATGAAACTTAATCCTGAATGAATATTTGGGAATAGGATAGATAGGAAAATTAAATAAAACAATATTTATTATACTGTAACAAACTTTTCTCCATGTTTCTTCTGTTATGATATCCATAGATAATAATTTCATTTATTATTTTATATAAACTTTATATTTTTTAATTTTATATATTTCATATATTTAAAAAAAACAAATATTTTATTCTCTTTTATTATTATTTTCAAATGGGTCAAGATGTATTACTTTAATATTGTATACAACATGTTAAAAATCGAATAAAAAAATTATAGAGAAGCAACCTATTGTTTATTATACTTCGGAGCTTTAATTACTTAGTATCAAACCGAGCTTGAGTTACTTCGTATAAAAGCGTTTGCATTAACGTATGAATTTACAATTAATAAATAAAATTTGAGCTAAATTGAATAATTAAATCTTCTTGAGATAAATAGTTTTACTCTGTTCTTATAGTTAAATTAACGAGATATTGAGTAAGAGCAGTGGTGACATATAGGAATAATTAGAAATAACTCAAACTGGGTGTAACGTGACATTATAAATTTAACAGTACATACACAATATATTCAAAAATAAGAAGGCATCCAGGATTAAGTTTATCCTAATCTGTTCTAACTTATCCATTTTAAGGCAACGGATGTATGAAATATATACATACATTTATTCATATATTTTTATTAAATTAATGCATATATACGTCTACAGATATATTAATGAAATTACCACACATCCGTTACCCCAATAAAAATATTAATTTATCACTCACCAATCCGATGCGCAGCAGCGGAGTTATATCTGCAACGTCGCTACGATGATTCTGTAACAAAAAGAATATAAAATTCAAATTAAAACACAGCAAAAAGACAATCAATATTTAAAAAAATATTTGTTAAATGCAAAGTTTTCTTGAAAATAATCATATAATTTTCAAAATATATAATTTTTATATAAGCATCGAATTTTTTAATTCACCATTCAGTTATATTTTAATTATAAAAATTTTAATAAATATAAAAATTTTAATAATTATAAAAATAATTATACATCTTCTTAAAAATAGGTATTTATAAAATTTTAAAATAATTTTAAATAATCCTTTTTTTATAATTATCATTTTTAAAGCATTAAAATAAAATGACTCAAGAATAAACAGAAAAAAGATGTTACATGAGTAAAAAATGATATTTACCGCAAGGTTGCTCCGCCGGTGCCCGATGCCTCTGCCAGACCAGACCTCCTCCTCTCAGAATCGGGTTGACATCCTCTCGCAAAGGACACTCGCGTAAAACACTCGCGAATAATATACTATAATCGCGCGCGGACTAATTATTTATGAAAGTCTTTCGCGCGACACTGCGGTATTTCACGTTTACAAAACCCATGATC
>NW_017257198.1:662503-777329 GCF_001594055.1 Mycetomoellerius zeteki
CTCCCGAAACAAACGCGCGACGCGACGAACCGGCTGCGGTTCGTTCACTTTCAATTAAATCGGCGACGGTAGGTACGTTAGCTTCCCTGTTGTTGGATTTTTGCACAAAGAGAACGATTTTACTCAATATCTAAAAATTTATCTAGACATATCGTTCAGATAGATCCGAAAATTTTTAAATACTTGAGAAAAATTGTTCTTTTCGCGTATATCCTCTAGGTACTGAGCCCTCTCACCACGTCAAGGTCGTACCCGTGAGAGGGAAACTATCATCTGAAAAATGTATACACTATATACACTTATTATCTATATTACTATGCAATTACCGATTAACTTTTAGAAATGAATATCAAGCACACATCAATTCATCATCATTAAGAAATAAATTCAGAGCAGATAGGACTGAATCTCTTAAATTATTAAGGCGTCTGTAAGATATTATTAGAGTCAATGGAAGGAGCTAGAGATTTTAATAAAAGAGATATATTTCTTTTATTATCGACAAATAGTTCCAAAGTTACGTTCAATTTTTTATACGCATCATATCACAAAAGATGCGCGAAAACGAAAAATTAATTAATTAAATTATTAATTATATAAACTGTATTAATTGTCAAAGTAGGAATCGCATAAATTGCGTTATTTGCATGAGAGCGTTTATTAACGAAGCTTTTTTGTGAGTCGTGTGATACCGTTCGAATTATAATCGAAAGTTATACTCAGGCGAGACAAAAATTTTATGTTAAACAGAAATAATTTTCCGTAATTATCGCGAAATAGTAATAAATTGTTTTCCATCGCGGTTAGATTCTAAATGAATGAACCGTACGAAATATGTATTCCGTGATACATGTTATTTCGATCGTTTTATGAATAATTAATTGTGCGAACTAGTAATCATATACTGTGAATATTCATAAAGTTATATGTACGACGTTTCGTATTATATCTGGCGTTTGTCACGATTACGTTTCAAACAGAAATGTGAAGAAGAGCGGCACGCAACATGGCTACCTGCCTGTATGAGCCTCGATAATGGAATGACTGCGCGATAACTTCGCATAAACGTGACGCGCGTCGAGTCTCGCCGCCTCTTCCGCGCCAAAATAATCCCCAAGGTCGCGCGCCGATTTTCTAACTGTCGAAATTTAACGCATATTATAAAATAAGTAAAATAATCTGTTCGTTACATTTTTAATATTCTCCATGAATGAACAGGCTTTATTGCACGGTTTTTGCTTTATTTCTTGGATTCGTTACGCACACAACTTATCTATATTTTAAATATTCAAATTGTATTACGTTAAGCGACTATTAGTTTGTAATAACTTTTTGTTACACGAAATCTGTGCAATGTACGCTATATTTTCAACAAAAGATTTACGTATTGTGGCTTTTTATTAACTTTAAACCATTTAATATTGTCATTCACGTCTTATTTCGCTTTCTCTTATTCTGGGAAAAGTAATACGTAAATTATATTTTATCTTTAAATGTATATAAATGCTATTTATACACATTATTCTATTTATTCAAGTTGTTATATATGATTTAAAAAATGTTTGCATTTATCTTTATTTAAAGGATGTTCTAATAACATATTATTAATCTTTATTTAAATGTAAATCAAAGAGAGCAATAAAAATTGAATTAAATGTTGAGATGTCAAAAATATTTTATGTTAACAATTATGTAAAAAAAACCACTTGTTACGTCTTGTCAGCACATTAATTGATATGAAATATTTAAAATTATAAAATAAACGTCAAATATATTTTTCGTTGTACACCACGATTTAATTACAATATCACATTACGATATCACAACTTCTCGCGCCGTTAAAATTAAATTGCTGAATTCTTAGAAAATCGATATAAGAAATTATTTCATTAATTCCACGACGAAATACTAATTGAATTTTACTTTATTTCACGTAATATAATCAAATTAACAATATTCAAGGCTCGGTCGTATTTAAAAAATAAAATTATTTAAAATATATATTTTTAATAAAAGAGAGAGAGAGAGAGAGAGAAAGGTAAAAGAGTTATTTATAATTTATTATTTTAAATAACTTCTTCTTACCTATTTCTTAATTATATATTTTTAATATGTTTTCGGAACTTATTTTATATATATTTTTTAAATAAGTCGTATTAGTTGGGGATCGATCGTATTAAAAACAATTTTATTTAAAATATATATTTTAAATTAAAAAAATTAAATATTCAGTATTTCTTATTTAAAATTTTATCTGATGTATTTCTTAATTAATCTTTCAAATGAGTTTTTGAAATCTAAAGTACGACGTTTCGTATTATTTGTCGCAAATACGTTTCCAAAAATGTGAAGAAGAGCACGCGGCACAGCTATACCCTATCTGTTCGAGCCTCGGTAAGAGAATGACTGCGCGATAACTTTGCATAAACGTGACGCGCCGCATCTCGCCGCCCGTCCGCCCTTCCACGCAAAAACAATTAGCAAGGTCGTGCGCCGATTTTCTAACTGTCGAAATTTAACGCATGTTACAAAATAACTAATCTATTCGTTACATTTTTAATATTCTCCGATGAATAGTCTTTATTGCACAATTTTTGCTTTACTTCGTTACACACACAATTTATCTAAATATTAGATATTTCAAATTATGTTACAATAAGCGATTATTAGTTTGTAATAACTTTTTGTTACACGAAATCCTTGCAATGTACGCAATATTTTTAACAATGGGTTGACGCATTGTGGCTTTTTGTTACTTTTGAATCGTTTAATTCTGTCATTTTCGTCTTTTTCTGCATTCTTAATATGGGAAAAGTAATAAGTAAATTATATTTAAATTATAATAATATTTCTAAATGTATATATAATATCTGGAAAAAAGTGTTTCATATTTAATTATGTATATATAATTATATATAAAATATATCCATATATATAATATTTTTTCTCGGGTATGAATGCTATTTATACCCATTATTATATATTTAATCCAAAAACTGTTTTATATTTTAAAAAATATTTGCATTTATTTTCATTTAAAAAATGTATAACTTATTATTAATCTTTATTTAAGTGTAATAAATTATCAAAGAGAGAGAGTAATAAAAATTGAGATAGAATGTCGAGATGTCAAAAACGCTTCACGTGAGCAATTATGTAAAAAAACCACTTGTCTTGCCTTTTGTCAGCACATTAAGTAATTAATACGAATTATTTGAAATTATAAAATAAATGTCAAATATATGTTCTTCGATGTACTGCAATATAATTACGGTGTCACATTAAACGACTCGTGCCGCTAAAACTAAACTGCTGAGTTCTGAGAAAATCGATACATCCATTTCTTCAGAGGGCAGTAGTGCGCGGAGGCATTTTTGCGGTTGACAGGAAAAAGGCTGTCGTGTCCTCTCTCAGATTTTTCTCTGGTTACAGACTATACAGCTGCCCTCTAAAAAAAAAGTCTTCAGCGCCACCTGGAGTTGTCACAAATGTCGCACTATTGCAAGTGGGGATCTCATGATCTACGTTTTGCCGCCAAATTTTTGCGCTTTGTTGATCTTTGTTGAATCGAGAACGAGAAGAACGAGGAATTTAATCTTGCGGAGACTCATCAGCTTATATCTCTCCATTGATTTTACTTATACTGGGAGATAACACATTTTTGCAAGATGACATGTATGTATACACGAGAAATTAATACACTGCTGTTGAATTTTTTCGATCACATGTCATATTTTGAGTAAAACTAATGTATATTTAGATTTTCTTTTTGAAAGAAAAAAAGGGACGTACAAAAAACGTAAAGAGATGTACAAAACGCAATTTTATATGTTGAAATATGCAGGAAATTTTTGCATTGTGCAAGGTTAAAGAAATTCCTTTGTTTTACTATATTATATGTTTGTTTTTTTTATTGCTGAACGTATTGTGGAATTATTTGGAATGGAATTATTGTGATCGGAATTTTTCAATTATTCCCTAGATTTCTGTTGCGTTTTCTAAAAAAAACTAATAATTCCGACCAGAATCTATTCAGATTTGTTCCATAAAAGATACTCATGTCACTCATAATTGTACTACAACTTTCCTTTTCACATTCGTTAATTTTCAAATCTTTATCTGTTTTACTTTAAATAATACAAATGGTACATATTCAGTTGTAAAAACAGATCTAATGGTTGCTTTCTAACAAAAGATAAATGATACATTAATTGTGTTCAGCAGAAAAAGCAGCTTTGCAACCATTGTAAAATTCTTTAATATAATTGGTTTATGTATTTAGATTCTCAGTGAGAAACTCTAAGAGCAAGACTAATTATATAAAAGAATTTTACAATCCAGAGCTGCTTTCTCTGTCGAACATAGCCATATTATATCCTTGTTGTTTGCCAGTATTAAACAAGGATGATTAGTTTACTGTGTTACACTAGAGCTTTTGCTGAAAAGCATTCTTTATATAGAATTTTTTTTATTCTAGCGGTTGAAGTAAGAGATTGGACACCTGAATACTATGTCTCAAATCAATCGAACTGTCAGGAGATTTTAAAAAGTCCAGATATACTGACGAAAATACCTTTATTAAACAATGCTCAATTGCACGACATCAAAGACAAAGAATTGGTGAGATTCCGAGGGATGATACAGGATATGTACAATCCTGAGTATTATTTTAAACAATACGAAGTGAAGAACACAAACACTGGGGAGAGTGACATTAGATGTGGAATGTACATGGATGCAGCTCGATGTCTGGTAAATTATCTCTGTTTTATCCTTCTATGGAAGGAATATATGTATTCTGTAGAACTATTATGTGACTCTGTAGAGATGTTGCATTAGGTCTATTCTTTTTAGCTAAAGTTCTTGTATGGTTTATCTTTTTTTTTTCTCGACGGAGAGAAAAAGAGAAAAGATGAACTGTACAAGAAGTTTAGCTAAAAAAATAGGCCTTTTATAAGAAAATAAGCCTCTTATCTCTGTTCCCATATGAGCAGTGGATACGAAGCAGGGTCTAGATTAAAAAAATATGCAGTTCAGGTGTGGGATGCTTTGAGAACAGCTTATCTCATGTATAATACTGCATACATTATTGCTAGGATGTAAGATTATTTATAGATGTCATAAGAATATGCTATGCATTTTTATGAATATATTCAATTCTTTCTATCTGAGCATAGAAGCTAAGATTAGGAAAGTGTAGTCTACACTTAGTATGTTTCCGATATTTTTATACAGTGTAAGTAATTTATTAACTTTTATTTCGATACAGCCGCACGAAGAAATTTTATTATATTCCAAGAATAATCAAAACTCGGAAAGACAAACTTATGTCATGATCTCTATACCTGGATTAAATGACTGGGCAAAAGAAGAGAGCATGAACACACAGGCACCTCATACAATGATACACAATGACAGTACCAATAAAAGGAGTCTAGATGATAACGACTTAGAGGAAATGGACTGTTCGGAACCTGTTACTAAAAAAGAGAAAGTCTCTGCAGATAATGATGTAAATACGACCGATGCTGAAGGTAGTGCAAAAGTTCAAAGTGTGTTATCAGAAGATCACATATTGAACTTTCCAATTCCAATCGATGGTGGAAAAGCTTGTATAGTAAAGGTAAATTATTTTTTTAAAAAACTCAATATATATTTTTTTTCAATTGATATTATTATAATGCATTCTTTTTAGCTTTACAATGGGACTGTCTTAAAATTGAACCAAGTTATAGATGTAATAGGATTTATATCGTTGGATCCATTATTAAGTACAATTCAAAGTTCCGATGATGAGATGAACGAAGCCGAAATACAAACTCATAATCCACCAACTTCTCTAGTACCTCGGCTACACGCAGTAAAAATAATTGAGCTTACAAAATCTAAAATTGTAAATGCTCCGGAAATTATATCTAAAGCACAGCTCATTAGAGGTGATTTGCATATAATATTGAGTCAGTTGCTGTTTGGAGATACTTTAGCTGCGGATTACTTGATATGCCACTTGCTTTCTACAGTGTATGCATTTTGTTTTAATACGTTCATAGAAATGTACATATTTACCTGTATTCGTCATGTTATACTTTATAATATTTTTAGGTATACGAGGAGAGAATTTGTTTGTCTCGGTGCATTTCCGCTGAATATAACGAATTTTCCAGCGAATAAATTTAAGACTTTTCCAAAGGAGTTTTATAACTTTTTAAGATTATTTGTAAACAAAAGCCACTTTTTGGAAATAACTTTGGAGAATTTGAATGAACTAGCTTTAATCCCGAAGTAAGTTTATCTTATTGAATGCACGTATGTCAGTGAATAAATTTGCATTGTTTATTTTTAGGAAGGATTACGAATGTAATAGACTGACAAGTGGTATTCTCCAACTAAGCAATAACACGCACCTTGTATTAGACGAGACAAGCTTAACCCCTGGTACACTTACTGCAACTGGCAGGGAGAATTATAAAGCTCTCTCCGATCTACTTATGTTTCAAAAACTGAAATACGACTTCCAGTTTTATACAATAGAATACGAAACGGACATTCCAATTCTAATCTTTTCTGACGTGAAATCGTTCATTCCTGTAAGTATTTATTTACAGGATAAAAAATATTACTTTTTCTGAATGAATATTAATTAGTTAAATGTTCATTTATAGTGTCCTATGCAAATTGTTTTAAATGTTGATGCAGACACGGAAAATTTATACAGTCAGGTAATTGAAGCTGCACATCAGTATTTAAAAGATGATAATCGATTAGTTAATATTCGGCAATACATAGAAACCTTGAAGCATACAGGATCTTTCAATTTTAACGGAGAAATGGCAAAAGTATGTCATATTTTGACACAAACATCTATATTCACTCAGTTTATTTTAATTTAATATATAATTTCTTTATTATATTCAGATCATTCAAGAAGATTTTGTGAAGTTACTCAATGAAAACAGGAATATAAATAGGGACAATCTACACGCACTGATGGTTTTCGCCAAGTTTATGACCTTATCTTATGGACAAACGGCGCTAGATATGGACCGCTGGAAGAACATTGTGCAGTTGGAAATGGAAAGAATGAGTAGGCTGCCACAGCGCAGAAGGTAATCGTCGAACCCAGGAAAGAATCATAATACCGAATGTACATCATATGATACTAATACAAATATTTATTTCCCATAAATCTTTCATAAATATCTTATTAGTGTAATGTAAAAATTATACTATTTTATATATATATATATACATTTTTATATTGTTCATTACTTTATTAAATAGGACGGAAGTTTAAGATTCAGTTTGTATTTACACAGGCAAAGATCACATGGTTATACTTTAGCAAATAAACATTTACGATTAAGTATCATGCGCTTTAGAATGTTGTTTAGCATGTACATCGGCTATAATCCATTTCGTAAATTTTAAAGTTTAGACGTACGTCTTCCTTTATTTGAGCCGAAATGGAACTAGCATGTATACGTATATATTAATCGTTTCTATCCATTTCTTTGAAAATATTTCCC
The DNA here is from genome assembly GCF_001594055.1 of Mycetomoellerius zeteki. NCBI lineage: Eukaryota > Metazoa > Arthropoda > Insecta > Hymenoptera > Formicidae > Mycetomoellerius > Mycetomoellerius zeteki. The sequence goes on from NW_017257198.1 coordinate 670,030, forward strand.
AGTAGAAATATTCCCAAAAATTGTATTCTTTCCATGTTTTGAATGTGAAAAGATCGTGTACATGTATATACGTACGTGGTGCATGTATGTGCAGAAATTTATTGAACATTGGAAGCTTAAAGCATTTGGAGTAATTCATGTATTTGTAGATTTATTTCTGCTGTAGATTTATTTCTACATGAACAAGTATCAAGATAAATACGTTTAATGATTCTCTAAATCACAATCTAGCTTGTTTCTCGATTATCATACTTCTTTTTGAAGATTAGTTGAGGAGAGCCCCTTGATTTAAAAATCTCTGTTTCATCTATTCAATATATTTCAATACATACATCTTCAAAAATTAATAAACTTATTACTTCGCGCAGGAATACATTTCCATACTTTAATAATTACGCTATCTGTTTCTAAATTCAAATAATCTATTGTAAATTATTTATGTTCGAAAATTAGGAAAGAGTGAAATCTATTAAGTATTACTCCTATAACTCAAAGTACTAGAATACAAAAAGTAATCCTTATATATTTTGGAACGCTTTCGTGATTCAAACATAAATAATTTTGCAACTAGATTATTCTCTAACATAATTATTTGTATTAACTCATTTCTTTCGATATTGTCAAAAAAAATAAGTAATGTAAAAACATTACTTATTTTCATTTACTCATTTTACATTAAGTACAACAAAGTCTGCATGGCAAAATTTCGGAAGTTATATGTTTGGAAATATTTTGTATCATACTTATAACATTTCCTAAATAGCAAGGTGATGTTTTAACATCAAGATATTATTAAGATGTCATTTGACATTACCTTGCTACTTGGGTTACTCTTACTACATTTATTGCTTTCAGTTTTTCTTCTCTAATGTCTAAACGCATTTTTATTTCATTTTGTATGCTGCAGTTAGAAACCATATTCCTGTGTCATCTTATGCACGCGTGTGTCCTGTTTCGTCGAGATACGCATTGTCAAGGACTCTCTCAACAGCGCTCATATCTTTAGTCCTACTGAGCCTTTCTTCACGTTCCCTTTGGACACGTTCTAATCCTTTTTTAGCGGCTTGAGCGTATCTCTTGGAAAGCGCGACTTCTCCCTTCGCTCCTGGAATGTGGCCTGTATAACCGACAATTGGCGGTCTTTCTGGGGAGACATGATAATCTGTAACGATAACAACAATGTATCAGTTCTTGAAATTTGATGCTTTAAGCGGGGAGCACAGACTCTTGCATAACGCATAACACGTAATGCATAAGAAAATGTACCAATCAAAGTCCTCCGTTTCCTTCCTTTCCATGAAATAAAGAATTCTGATTGATTGAATTTCTTATGCATTACATGTTATGCGTTATGCAAAAGTCTGTGCTCCCCGCTTTACTTTCATTTTCAATAGAATTTGAATTTTTCATTGTAACAAAGGCATTTTTGCTGCGAAAATTTTTATTTGTGTTTTTAAAAATAAAATTAATTTCTTATGCCATCTATTATCTTTTTAATTTTATATTTTTTATTTTAATACTTTGGAATAAACGATTAAGTAACCATATTGGAATAACATATCTGTTGTGTTGCTATATTAAATCTGAATAACAAATAATGTGAGTATGAAGTACCATAGGTCCTTCTGTCTTTGTCATGACCGTGATCGATCTCAATATCCACATTGTCGGTTCTCGCTCGGGATAGAAGATTTCTTGGATCTGTCCGCTCGGCATGAGCCCTCATCGCATCTCGTTGCGCTCTCAGTTTCATTTGTGCCTCGTGCCACTCTTTGGCACCAGCTTCCACAGCTCTCATGAAGGATAGACCAAATCTGTTGTTGAAACCAGGAATATATCCTGTGATAAATCAAAGAACAACGTCAAATATAAATCCCTTTGTGGAGGAATGCATTGTATAAGATATAAATGCGTCGATTCTCTCTAAAATGAAAAAAAAAAAATACATTTCTTAAGGTCGGTTGTTCTACTTTCGAATAAACCATATGGTAATTTATCTAATAGATAAAACAAAAAGTGAGAGAGAGAGAAAGAGAGAGAACGAGAAAGAGAATGAGTAAGCTGAAATTTATCGAGAGATAGAACAACTCAGCCAAAAAGAATTTCTGTAAGTTAATTTTGCAAATTAATTCTTAAGAGAAAGAGAGACTTCATATAACAATATACATTCAATAAGAAAAAAAAATATATGGTAAAATTGAAAGTATGAATTTTATCACATATACACAATTTTTTTGTACAGCCTTTGTACAGATCAATTTTATTAATAGCTTCTTATGCAGATTAATTTTATAGTATTATCAAAGTATTATCAAAAACAATTGCAACTTCATTAATCCAATTAAGAATTAAGATCCGACCGTGTAAATATATAATATACATACATTTGAGAGCGCCAATAATCGGTCAAAGTTAGATGTTATGAATATAATATATATTCTTAATTTTAAAAAATTTAATTATCTCAGATGTGACTGTGCGCCGAAACATTCGGACATTAACCACAATCGATCTCAGATGCTAATAATATTCATTAATCCAATAACGATATATTTTTTTTAATAAATAAAGAAAATTAAATTAAATTCGTCATATTTTTATAATAATTTAGTTGATCGCTCTTTATATACATATATCAATAGCAGTAATAATCACGCGAAATAATTATTTCTATAATCATGTATCTTTGCGGCACGTTTTGAATTTTCCGCCTAATCAGACTCAGAACGAATCGTCAGAACAAATAGAATAACAATAAGATTTGATGTATCGATTGCTTAATAATATACACATTTATTAATAATACACGGAATTTTAACGTCGAATTTCAATATACTGCCTTTCGATTATAAAGGGTGTCCCAAAATTAACGCAAGATTTGAATTTGCCGCTATTTTTGCAGTAAATTGTCGGCAACCCTGAAAAAAGAACAATTTGACAGCTGAGAGTTTAGGGTTAGTAAAAATGGAGCGTAAATAACCCTATCCTATGTACTTTATGATTCAATGAAAAAATAACAATCTAAAGACTAAAAACTGTGTTTTCTATTTAATTCAAATCTTGTGTTAATTTTGAGACACCCTTTAGGTCCGATTTTCAGGTTCATCTCAATTAGTCGTTAATTGACTTGCACCTGATATCGCACTGAAGTTGGCAACACTTTCAAATTTTCAGTGGGAAAACGTCGCGCGGTTGCAGACGTGGGACGGATCAGCGAATTGTGCAGTGCAGCGTCGTGACACGGTGAAATGTTTAATTAGTGAATACGATAGCAATTAACTCGGTTTTTGTTAACTGTGTAGTGTAAAATGGGCGTACATCACATCGTTGATCTCTTGAAACGCGATCTCTAGTTCGCGAGATTTCTTCGATCGAAATTATCGGAATCGGCGATCAGGCCGTTTTGCAAATGTTTTGCAAATGGCGTTTGCGGCGTCCTACGTAAATATATTCACTTTCCCAGTCGACACTAATTAAAGCAACGTAACATTTATGTTATAATTTTGCACTCAATAATAAATATAACAGTTAGTTACCATTGTCGAGTGTGAAATTATACGGGTTAGATTTTGATTCTTGCACTCGACTGCACAACTGCAAAAATACTTTCTTTCTCACTTTAGCCAAATATCAAGCATATATTTACCTATTTCATTTAAGTTCCAAAAGTTCATATATTAATTTAGCTATAGAAAACAAAGTTCATATAATAGATGATTTCTGTAATTATTCTGCTTATAAAAATATTAAGATATAAAAAAAAATCATTAATTTACGAGATAATTTTTTTTGGCACATATTGACATAAAATACTAAGGTCGGTTATTCATAATCGGTTGTTATTTCAAGACCATCTTAAGTGATGTCTTAAGACTACTTAAGACAGCCTGAAATATAAGAATCGACTATGAATACCGGCCTAAATATTCATGAACTATTGATTTTTAAATAATCTTACTTTAATACTTTTAATACAATAGAATATTGAGATAAATCAATTGGAGTAAAGGAGATATATAATTGCTTTGAAAAAATATGTGGGCAAAGAGGATAATTTTTTAAGTAAGCAATTATATGTGTGTGTTTTCTTTACACCAATTAATTTGTCTCATTATTCTGTTTATAAGAGTATTAAGGTATACGAACAGACCTCTTATAACATAGATGTTATGTTACTTTTAATAGTTTTAATTGGTGTCAACTGGGTTGTTCTAGCTCTACGTATATTTATACTATATACGAATCCATAATAATTTATTCGTTCATTATAATGTATCGCAATAAGATCGCTACGATAGGCGGCGATAACCGGCCTAAAAAACGCGATTACGTGCCCTTTGTGTCAACAGGTGCGGCATTCCCCCACAGCGAATGGCGTGAATTTAGGCACGCGTCCCGCGAACGGGTCGTTCTTCCGTCGTAACGTAGTGAATAAGTGGAAAATTATAGAAAAAAATGTGTCTTATTTCGGAAGTGCCATGCAGGAGAGGAGGAGGAGGCCAGGGAGGCATCGGACGGCGGAGCAACCGTGGGTAAGCATTTGTGATTCACTTAAAAAATTATTGTTATCTATGGAATGAGTAATTTTCTTGTTAAGAGAGTATTTATTCAGAGATAATCATTTCATAAAATGTTATTAATTTTTTGTACAATATTTAATATTTAATAATATATTTGTATATATATATATATATTTTACAGATTTTATTTATATATTTCAACCTTCGCTGCTGCGCATCGTACTGGTGAGCGTTTGATTATTTTTTATGTCAGTCTTTTGAAGCAATTAATTTGGGGAGGAAGAGTTACGTATATAAAAGTTTTTTCTTGATGATTAAATATATTTAAAAATGCAAATTTGCATTGGAAATAAAAAAGAAGATAAGTTATACAATATATGTATATATTGTTAAGGCATAATTAGTTTTGCGCACGATGCAATACGCAAACTACTAATTACCACGATTTAGGTCGCTTAGCGATGCTCACTAATAGTAATCGCGTGCATTGAAGGTCGTATCGAAGCAATTCTACGTCGGCAGTTTGAAGCGATAAAATAAGGATCTTAATCGGCGATTTCTATTTTGGATTGTTATTAGGCAATAAGTCTTTTGTAACGGGGAAAGGTTTGATGTAAGGTCATTTACGTGTATCCCAAATTTTCGAATTTCATAGTTAAATATTTTAACAATTAAAATGCAAAATTCAATTTTTGCCGAAATATATATAAAGCTTAAGTGGGTTAAAAGAAAAAATATTTTTATTTATTTTTCATTTTGAAAGTTTAATTTCAGAACTTTTTATCAATATAATCACAAAATATTGATCAATGTCTTGAAACGAAGCTTTTGAAACATAAAAAAGATATTTTTCTTCCTAATTGTAATTTACTAAGGTTTTTGTATTTCGGCAAGAATTAAATTTTACATTTTAATTGTTAAAATATTTAATATCACTTTATTAACACAAGAGCAATAATATATAAAATATTAATATCTCAACATTTTAACAATTATGTTTTTAAATTTACTTGCGATTAAAAGAATATTTGAAGGGATATCCTTTGCAATCTTACCGGTATATCCTAGAATGTACGGAGGTGCCTTGTACGATCCAGCTTCGTTAGGCCAATCTCTTCTGATTTCTTTATCCTGAAGAATTGGTAACTCGGCTTCTCTACCGGACTTTGGTCTATATGGTCCAGTCTTAAGAATCTTCTTTTCCAATAATTCCTGTGACAATAGGTTTGTTCTTTATTCCTGCACTACTTGAATTGATGCACACGGTGCAACAAGTTAAAGTGAAACAAATATACGTTTGTTTTGCTTTAACTTATTGCATCGTGTGCACCAGTTCAGACAGCGCAGGAATAAAAAACAGACCTAATATAAACACACGATACAAAATTAAACTTTTAACTGTGCAACTTGATTATTCGTAATATTTTGCGAGTATTAGACAATTCTTTTTGTTCAAGTTTCTCTATAAATAAGTACATCTCCCTCATTTTGAAATTTAATTTCCAGTTTTTTTTTTATATTTCCTCTCCTTACCTTCATTATCTCCTCCGTACTCGCTCCGAATCTCTTTCCAACGCGAAATTTGAGGGTGGGACAATGACCCGTGTACCTAAAAGTACGTGTAACTTGTAGTAAAGGTAGCATAGCATGAATTTTAAAATATAATAAATTTAAATGTAATGACACTGCTGCGTTCCTCAAAACTCTTAAAAAATCAAATTTTTCTTGAAGTAAGAAATCGTACTAGTATTATGATACGTTGTTTTACTATTGTGACAGAGCGACAGACATTACGACAAGTCAACTATGTAATGTTTGATGCAAGATTTTTCGATCAATTTGCAGTCTATTTTTCCATGACCAAAATATGGTAAAGAAATATAGTGAACGACAGTGTAGCGTGCACAATTATGACCTATTACGTGAACATGTTATACCCATTTTTCTGTCTAGCGAAACGTATCTAATACCTCACAATTAGATATCTTATGTGATATATCTATGTATGTATATACGGGGTATATATTCTTCGTTAGAATCTATACTCGTATTGCTACTTACTACGACGGTGTAGAATACAATAAAATATACATATTCCGGGAAAAAATGCATACTTGCACGCGAGGTATACTTGCTTACTTATTGTAACTTCTATATTAAGTATACCGTGAATAATTAAAATAGCAAATAGCATAATTCAGAAAAATCGAGATCAGTGAATCTTAAGATAAAGAACGTGGACTGTACTGAGAAAAACAGTTGTTAATTTGATTAAATTAATTAAGTTTATTTTTTGTTGAAGAATGTATATATTTAAGTCAATTATAATATAATAATATAATTATAATATAATAATATAAATATATAAATATATACATCTAACGAAAAAAATAAAGACTAAACTAAACCAATTTAGTCAAGTTGACAACTTTTTTCTTAGAATATAGAATAACATATGTATTGTTAAAAGATTAAAGTATATGTTTTAATTATTTCATCACAAAACTTTTCAGAAATATTTTTACGATCCGAAAATGTTTTCGGTCACTTGTCCTGCAATTTATTGGTCGACTGTGTGGACATCGCTTTAAATGCTTCTGAGAGAATGACACGATCACGGCCGATCCCTAAATAAAGTAATCGCAGAACCGTAAAAGCGGACTACCGGTGACCCAGTAAATGGAGCCTTCACTTTGTAGCGGTCACGGTGGGATAACCAGCTGAAGTCACTCCTACACGGTTGTCACGAGTCTCGACTATTAAGATCTGCATTAAATCGTATCTGGGTCGTTGAACCATCTTACCGTGTCTATATCACAAGATCAGTGTCAAGAAAGTGAAGTCTCTCGGTAGCTAGCAGATCGTTTGAAACGTTATTGTTATAAGGAAAGGATGGTTTTGCTAAAGTGTCTAAAAATTTAGCTAAATACAAATCTAAAAATAATTTTGCTGAACCATCAAAATCATTAGAATAGAATTTATCTTCAATACGTACCAAGAAGGACTTATAGTTCATTTATGATCTTACTTCACTTATCTATCCATACTTTTATCGCGCTTAGAATAATTATATAGAGTACTCAAACTGATTGCTAGAATATCAAAGCTTTTTGCATCCTATGCTTGAGATTACTATGTAATTATTTTAATAGTCCAACAAAATTATTTTCAAATCTATGTCTAGTTAACTTTGTAGACATTTTAGCAAAATTGTTTTTTTCCATGCAAGTTTCTTCGTATTTAAATGTACAAGTTTTACTTCTTTCTTATTGCATCTCCAATAAGTGTTTCTTCGAGAAAAGCTTCTTTTATAATCTAAAAATTACTACTATTATTAATATTCTAAAGAAAAAGTTCAAGATTTTACTATTGAATCCGAGATCGATGGTTTTTAGAGACTTTCTTTCCGTTTTAAGATGCAAGTGAAAATTAGATCTTTTTATGAAAAAGAAGTTCTCGATAACCAACTTGCTATCGGTTATTTCTTGCTACCCATTTTTGTCGTAATGAGAAAGGTATAATAGCATAGATCTGACGGAAATAGTTAATTGGGGCGTTTCTGTTTTTCTCAGACAACACCTTTTCTCTCAAGCAACTCGTCCGTTTCGATCCGTGTCTTTTCTCACTCGGATCGATATGCCGGAACTAAGGTAAATCATGATAAATAGTTCGAGGTGATTCGCCATACAGAAGGGTAGTTTTGCGCGTGATATAGCTTTTATAGTGGGGACGTGGGGGTGTAAATTGGCACGGTACCAACCGCGGTACCACTGCTTTCGAGGTCAATACTTCGGGTATGCACGCTTCCGGTGGGTCATCCGGTGATCTAGTTCGAATGCGATATACATATAATCTGAAAATCGAGACACATATGCTACTTCGATTTTCTTGTCCGATGTCCGTGCGATCAGTAAATATTGCGAATGCATAATGCATTTGATGCAATATATGTATATGTATATTATAAGAGAGGTCGCTTTACTGCGGTTGATTTTTCGCTTATCATCATAGTATTAGTTGATATTCAGAATCCTAATTATATTACGTTGAATATCAAAGATTTATAGGTATATCTGCATAAAAGAAAATCTTATTTTAAGTTTCACATATTAATCTCTCTTTATAATATTTAATGTATCTCATAAAAGCTTTTGCACTATTAAAATTTTATAAAAATTTTAAATAGATCAAACTGAAATCAACATTTTTGGAACATCTTCAATTTTCAAAAATCATAAATTAAAGTATTACTCTCTCTCTCTCTCTCTCTCCCCTCTCTCTAATTAAGAAATTCTAAATTTCATTTTTATTCATCGTAGAAATTCGCTGTAATTTTTATAATTGATATCTTATATTCTCTAATTAATTGTTTTTATATTCATAAATTAATTAATTAGCTTACAAAAATTAATGATATACATAATAATAAATAATTCGCAATCGTTTGCGATATATTATATATATATATTATTCTTATATTTATTTTTATTTAAGTTTTAAGATATACTATAATATCACGTAATTTCCAAATATCAAATTTTCTAATGTCAAATTAGGCATTTAATTTCATAGCCGATGTCAGCAAACTTCATTAGTGGTTTAAATATCGTTTCTGCGGTTTCTATTTGATTGAAGATCGAATCGCTTAGAATTAGATCATTTAGAATCATTTGCGAAGAAAAAAATTAGATTTGATCTCTGTGCAGAACAAGCGTGATTTTATTGAAAATCCTTCGATCAGATGTGGTTTCCTTGTAGAATCAATTTCACGCTTTCTGCGTTTTTGTCAAGTTTATAAAGACTAAACGTTCTATTTAGATTATCACTCATTTAAATATTATTCCAATAAATACAATTTTTAATGCTATAAATACGAAATATTTCATGAAATATTTTACGTAAAATAAAATAAATTTTAGATTTGAAAGCAATGAAAGGAATAGCGAAAAAAATAAAAAGAGAATTGTAACAAACTATAATTTTCATCGCAATAAATTAAAAAAAAGATTTCAAATTTTTTAATTAGAAATAATTATAAACATTAATTAATATTTATCTAATTATTCCCGTTAATTACTGTAAACTTATTTATACTACCGCTAATAAACACGGAGATTTTTCCTGAATTTAGAATTTTATTGAACTTAATGCTCACACTTAATTATATGTATGTTGCTTATAGCCACTTATTCACGAACAAATAATGTGTATGTGTGTGTGGGTATTAAATATTCTTTTCATATATTTTATATCTGTATTTTAATATGATTGCGTGTACAGAGTTATGATATCGTTATGCGCATACAATCCAGCATAAAAACTGATTGTAAAATTTAAACTTTCTTTAAAGAAGTAATGATATTAATATCGTGGTGTATTATTAATTCACGCGATTTAACGGAGTTATTACGATTGCACATACATACAGAGCATATATTATTTTTGTTATTACCACCATTTTTCTCTTGAGAAGCGTATTATTTCGCAATTTTCATTACGTCTATAATAATAAATAAATGAATATTTAGATGTATATTTTCATAATAACTTTCTACTATAAGTGAAATTATGTACATATATTTGCATGAAAGATAGGACAGTTTTTATATATGCGACGCTTTCATTTATAATTGAAAATATAAAACCAGCGTAAAAATAAAAAAGATACGAGAAAGTTGACGCTCATTTATCGAGTAGATTTTTTTTTACTTATTATCGAGTCGTTCATCGAGAAATTTGTCGATGATCAATGAAAAGTTGTTGTGCATGTGTCGCGTACAATATCCATTTAATTACGAACAGTTGTTTGACGCCATGCCTCTGCATTACGCAATGCTAACGAGATATTTAGTGCCTGTCATAACGATGCTGTAAATTCAATTAGATTCTTGTAATCGTTAAACTAATTCTAGCGATAAAGTTTTTGTCACCAAAAACAACGTTGCATTATTAATTTCTTGTTCCTAACGATATATTGAACGGTCCATCACTTTCTAAATTTTATTTTACTTTTATATTTGATTAAAGTATCTCAATAATAATTCGCAATCACCGAATTTATCGAGAGTATTTCAATATGAAACACAAATGTCTTCACATGACATAATACTGAGAGAAAAAACTGATTGCAGTTATCATAATTTACCCATAATTATTTTGGCAGCATTATGAATATAATTATTACTAACATTATAGCAGTAATAACTATAAAAATGAAGCTTCTAATCATAATTATTATACTATACAATTATAATCACAAATATCAAACACTTTTCTCTCAGTAAACATCGAGATAAACATGCATTAAATCAGTAAGTCTTCAGTTTTGTAATAAACGTAAACAAGATGTAGGAGGAATCGATGAACAAAAGAGAAGTGGTTGTAATCGCGAATTAATCACGGATTGAAAGCAATAAATGGAGCATTTAATTGATCATTGACAGATGCACTTACCCGGGTAAATGAGCGCCATAGCTCTGCCTGAAGAATTGCTTCCTCTGCTCCTCGCACATCGCGTCGAACACCATTTTTTCTATCGATCCTTATCACGTGCAGTCGTAAATGAGTCACAACGCGACGACGCTCAACGAGATTCTCGATCTGAGATTTCCTCTCTTCATATTTTTCTCCTGTTTTTTTTCCGTGATTGAATATGCGTTTCTACCGGAGCATAATATGCCCTCTTTTTATCGTTTACAATATTCTTCTTATCCTATATGTTCATCGTATACTCGGCGAAAATCCTCTCGTCATCCGTTCTTCATTCGCTCGATCGTTTGCAGTTTGCGACGGTCGATCACCATCGAGGAGCGCATCCGTCGTCAATTAGTATCGATCCGAAATCTTCCGTCTGTACCGCAGCTGGAATCGCTCTCCGAGCGATCGTTAAGACCGCATTAGGGGGATCATCAACCGTTCCGTCGAACGTTGCGCGACCGTGCCGAGGATGATCGCCGACTGGAAGCGATCGGGCCGTCCGCCGCTCGATCCACGGTTGGCTGGGAGGGATCGATCGATCGAGGATCCTAACGTCGGTTCCGACGGCGATCGCGCGAACCGTTGCACACGCGGCCGGCGCGTCAGTGAAACAATACTGTATATAGCCGAAGATACATAGTGCTGCAAGCCGTGTCCTACTAAAGACGCCCCTCCATTTCAGCGCACCGCCCTTTAAAGGGTTCGACACACCATCAGAGTCATGTCAGCGCATATCCGTACCGCTCAATCGTGCGGAACGGCCGCGGCTTTGGTACACGTGATTGTAGGATTCACCCTCGGATTCACCCTTAAACGCGTTATCGGTCGTTAACTCCTTGCTATGCCTCGAGTCGGCGTAATGATTTAGGAGACACTGTTAAAATCGTTGTGTCAAGTTATATCCAATTTGATTGATTTTTAATCATACTTATAGGTTCGTCACTGTTCCTATTCTATTAATTAATTCAACCAAAACAATACAGTTAAACAATTTAAGTCAAGAAAATGTATTTAATTTGATTCAAAAATTTAGTTTATTATTTACTAAGTGCATTACATTAAAAGCGATGTTGTTTACTTCGGAACTAACCACAGAAATAGTTGTGTCGATTGACTTGTGTCAAAATGTAAATCAATCACTTTGACACACTTTGAAGGTTAAAAATGAAATGTTATTTAAGGAAAAAAATTAATTTACCACATTACTCCTTTGATATCTAAAGATACTATAGAGTCTGACATGATTTTATCAAATCCTACCTAAGAAATATATCAAATCAAGAGAAAGTCAAAATGACTATATTTTAATGTCATGAAAATCGAAATGATGATTTTCTTGTTACAAAATTTGATTTTTCATTGACATAAAAAATTAAAATAGTCATTTAAATTTTTTATTGACTTTTGTGTGTTCCTTGAAAGGAAAATATATATGTATATTGCCTCCCAGTATATGTACTTTTCCACTTTAATTTATACTATTTCACTCTGCAATCTTAATAAGATTATAAAGTGAAATAGCATAAATTAGAGTGAGATAGTATATATATATAGAGAGAGAGAGAGGGGGGAGAGAGAGATAGTACATATATCTTTCTGTCTCGCAGGATTTTGACAAAATCGCTTATGGCCAGACTTCGTTGATAGAGTCTCCAGTTTAAGATAATGCCGCTTTATGTCATAGTGTCTCTCGTTTAGGATAATGACGATACGTCTCTCGCTTTTTATACATTCGACGCCAATGGTCTTGCAGCGATAAATGTTTTTTTTTTAACATTAGTAGTAAACGAGTTGTATAAAAACACAGACATTAGCTGCAGTCATCGACTTTTCGTTACCTCCTTACTCGCTGTAGTGACTTATATATGTTGTATTAATGGCGACCCTGTACTCATTTCTATCCTGTGACACTTGATGTAGCGATTTACAGTAACTGCGTACACAGTTCTATTTCTATACGCTCAATAAGAAAATAGAAAACTTTTATATCTCTTTTTACCAATGTAGATTAATTTATTAATCTTCGTTTAGCTTACTTTTTATCTTTTTTTAAATTTAAAAATTAGAAAAGATAAGGAGTAAGTTAAATCAAGATTAAAATTAAGATAAATTAAGAGAAATTAAATTTAAGGAAAGGGCCTTCAAGATTACCCACTAAATATCAACTAAAACATAACAGCAGTGTTATAATTTTACCTAATAAAAAAATTATCGCTTATAATATTGTTGATTTTTAATCTGGTAAACACCAAATAAAAGTATCTAATATAATCCAGGGTTGGTAAAAAACATGTTTTAAACGTGTTTTAAATATGTTTTTTTTATAATACCGTTTAAAACATATGTGAAGCATTAAAAACATATTTAAGAAGAAACATAATATGTTTTATTCTTAAAAAAAACATTAGTTTTTACCAACAAACACAAACAAACACAACCCTAAATATAATACCAGTATTATAATGTCAATTCAACAATGTAAATGTAACATAACACATGTGTACGTAACTGCACGTAACAACAGTTGTATTATTGAGTGTGTAATTATAACATTGATGTTATGTTATATTTAGTTGCTGTTTATTAGGTTATAAATCAATGTAATATTATAAGCGATAATTTTTAGTGCGAATTATATTTTTAATATTAAGTACAGTACGATAATTTATATTACGAATAGTGTTTATTAAATTTGTTGTACTTACTAGGAAAATGAGGACAGTGGAGACTTGTAGTTTAATTCTTTCGTAGAAATTCTTCATGTTTCCTCGTCCTCGTATTTACTATTTATTCTCTTAATGTCAGTTTATAATTATGAGTATTCCTTAGTTTGCTAAAATGCAGACGTTTCCTTGTTTCTTTCACGTTTCATTGGTAACTAGGGGACACTTAAGTAGCAAGCGGGACGGTCTCCAGAGTAACTCTGGCGAAAAATCGATACAGAGGGTTGAATGCATCATTCATTCTCCTCACGAAAGCCGTCTCGAGCAAATATAAGTCTTAGACAGTCTGATTTTTATAAATCTCACGATATGGTTTCATAATACTATATGACGGGCCGCATTTAAGAATAAATCTTCGAAGAACGATTAATGTAAAGTATATTATATCAACAAATCATATTTGTGTGATGCAGGCAAAGAGTAATGATTTTCATTTATTAAAAATATATCGTGTGTTTTGAAAGAACTTATAATCTCGGTTATTACAGTTTGTTTTTTTAATTTTTTTTTAAATGCTACAAACATGTTTGCTTGGAGTGTGGAACATTCACTGAAAGCATGTTCGTTGAATTTTTAAATATGCTTTATGAAATAAAGAAGGATCATTAACTTTTAGTATACACAATTGGATCGTTCGTGTTCTGTGAACTTTTTTCTTTGAAATATTAGAAGCTTGGCTAAAAATAATGGTTTTTTCCTTTTTTTAAATATTTCCTAAAAATGTTAAAGTATATGTAAAAATCTTAATTGTCTTATACTTGCAAAATTGATAAAAATTAACGAGCATGAATCCATTGTACTAAAATTGGAAAATTATTATACGCATTAATGGTTAATGCATTGAAGAAAGTTTGGCGTTAGAATATAAAATATATTTTCAGCATCATGTGGTTTCAGGCGTGGTGAAAGAAAATACATTAGAATTGATTATATTTTAATTTTGTTAGTCAACTGCAAAAAATATTTGTTTACGGAGACACACAGAAACGTTTAATTTCTTAATTACTATATGCTTTACGTAACTTAAACTATGTCATTGAAAATTTCACATAATATTTACAATAATATTTAATCAAAGATAAAATATTTTTCTATTAATTTTCAAATGTCTATTATAATTTAATAATTATATAATGTCGATCTTTTTTTATTAGATTCAATTAAATTTATCATATTTGATTCTTTCTCTATCGATGATCAGTAATACAAATGTCATTATTTGACGTTGATAAAATCACTGTGAATTGATAATATCTGACTGAATTAACCGATATTTAGATTATCATCTATCGGTAATTGTGATTTAACACAAAAATTTTTTCGATAATAATTTTTATTTTTTATCAATAATCATTTAGATATATGAAATATATTTTCAATTTTTTACAAATATATATATTGTACAGTAAATAAAATCGCGAAGCAATCTAAAGGTTTCATGAATGGCTTTTGTCTCGCTTTCACAATACTGATGTGCGCAGCATATGGACAGCAAGATGCAGTAAGAATAATATATATTTTTTAACACATGGGTTATTCAGAAACATCTGTGAATAGCGTTACGGCCATATTGTTTGCATATGTTTTTCATGGAATGTGTACACTGTAGATCATATAAGCTGCCGATGCTCGGAGAAGTGTAGGTAGAATATATTGATTTCCGATTTCTATGATACGTATAGGTATTGTTGGAGGATAATATTTCAATAAGCTGAATTCGAGTCGTTCGTAAAACTATTTCCGACGTACAATAAAATAATGCATTGTTATATCAGACGTGATTTTAATCGCTTCTCCGACGGTGAGATAAGCGCGCAAAACCGCAAAATCCGCAAAATTTCTTACGTACTTATTCATTTCTGCGCGATAAGACGAGTTGTTAAACTATATTTTTCTAAAGATTAGAAGTAAACGCGAGGAAATGATATTTCCTCATTTATTAAATTCATGTTAACTTGATTGTCACGAGAGCAATTTCGAGAGATTTACTGCTAGTTGTTAGTGCGAAGTTTGTTACCGCGTCAGAATATATATTTGTCTACCGTTACAATTAATAATTAATTTGCTGATACCCGCAGTTACTGAAAGTTTCGTCCGTTAAACTAGTTAAATTAATTTCGTCAACGGTTTGCAAGACGTTGATTAATAGTATTATTATAATACTGTCGTTAACATTACGAGTATGTTCGTCGTTCGGAAGTTTACGTAATATGTAATAATTATTTTTCTTGCACAATGCTTACTAGAATATTGATAACGTGATTTGATGAAACTTATGAGAGGCTTATACATTATTTTAAACGTTATTAATTTAAATTATGATACAAATGCAGACTTTATAAAGACTTTATAAAGATGCAGGACAAACACATCATTTTTTTAATAATTACGCATGAAAAATCAATTTACTTCTAAATTTATAAATATTCACAAGCAGGATACAACCCTTACATAAATTTAATATTGAGAGTAATTAATTCCTTATTTTGAATATTAAAAGTATTGTCGTTCAAAATAAGTAATTTCCAGTATTAAATTGGATTTCTGAGAAGGTTGACAAAACAGTAAACCCCTGCCCGCCTCTCGGTTTATTCAAGGTCGATCCTGAGTAGATACGCATTTTCTCACTGACGGAGGGTCAAGGACAAGTTAATAGTGATCCCTTTTCAACATATACCTAACTTTTTATGACGACGTAACTTGTTTCGACAGGTACTCTCACATCTAATCCTGTCCAATTTATTACTGAAAGACAGTAATTAATTATTTATTTGGTGTACTAAAAGTATTAAACAACAATGTCCTTAGTACTTAAAATAAGTAGTGATGCTGTCTTTTAATATTGGTCAGTATTAGATTTCTATAAATGTGTTCACGGATATTCATAGAACCTCAGATATTTAGATAAATACATTGCAAGCTCTATGCTAAATTATATATCCTGAGCATGTAGTATTACACAACCCGCTCGCGTATTTGTGCTGTGAGTTCTTTTCGCTATGCTTACCAAGAAAAAAATTACCTCTCCTGTTTATGCGCTACAAAAGAATTTTCTATTTTACGTTCATATCTGGAATGCACTCGTCTAAAATATTCTAAAAGATTAGTACTTAAATTTAAAATGCTGTATTAAGATCTGACTTTAAATTTCAAATTGGAAAAATGTCGCTTATTTTACGAGATTATAGGTTAAAATTATATTTCGCGCGCGTTGCTTCAATCGAATTCTTGTTTTTGCGTGTTCATCTATCTCATTTTATCGATAACTATATCGATAATTATATCGCTTTTCTGTATCAAATGAAAAAATATTTCACATTTATTCTATTATATATTTTATGTTCATGTTATAACATAATATATCGCAATATACAGTTTTAATTATGTTACTGATTTACACTTTATATGTAATAAAACATACTTTAGCTTTTCTCAATTTTTATGAATGTTTATGGGCTTACCGTTTGCTGAATATTTTAGAGGATAAAATGCCTTTCCTTCTCTTTCTTCTCTTTAGATATTTTGCTTTGAAATATTAAGCCTTTTATCTTCCTCTACTTTCATCTGCAAATGACTTTGTTTAGCTTTTGACTTTTACCATAATATTTTATTTATCGTTAACATAAGATTGGACGATGAAACTGTCTTTCCAAGCATAATTTGAAAGTTTATTTGGGACTGTATTTAACACCAAAAGTTAATACCGTCTATATTATACGCTTTAGGCCTAGTTCCATAACTCATGATTAACTCTTAACCGAGGTTCAATTTGTTTCTCATCTCTTTCCAATTCTAGAATTAGAAAGAGACAATGAATAAGTTGAACCTCGGTTAAGAGTTAACCGTGAGTTGTGGAACTGGGCCTTAGCGGTATAAATATAGCTTTTTAATAATATATTTTCGCTTTATCTACCATTTTCAACGAAAATATAAACATAATAAAGTAGTACGTTATTTACAGTGTTGTACTCAGCATTTAGTAAATGTCGATATATAAATATTAATTTATTTTAAATTTGTCGTTTTATGTTTTCGTTACATAAATAACGAAATAATTATTTTCGCATCAAATGAACTTTAATTTAACATATAAATTAAATCTTGGAACTTGTCTCTAAAAACTGTTATACGTAAAAATAATTTTAGTCGTAATCATATAAGATTCCAAGAATATCGATTAATCATAGTCGAGCGTTTGGAAACGCAAGATCATAATTTTTATTGGCTGCGTTCAGCAGAGAAAGTGACTTTGCAATTGTTAAAATTCTTTAATATGATTAGTCTTGCCCTCATTAGATCTAAACATATAAACCAATCATATTAACACAGTAGGTGTAGTAATCCTTAAACCGTAAGAAGTTGATCAATCACAGTCGAATGTAGGAAGAATAATCGACTATGATTGTTCCATTTCTTAATCATTCATAGTTGGTTCTTATATTTAAAATCGTAATAAGTACAGTCTTAAGATGTCATGAATCAATTATAGAGCTGTATTATCATTTTAAGATATTACTTGAGACAGTCTTGAAGAATCGATTATGAATATTGGTCTTAACACTTAAAGCTTATTACGCCTATTGTGTTTCGGGACTTTATCCGTTTCTATATACCAATGTAATTTAATTTTAATCTCGATTCAACTAACTCTTTATCTTTCTTTAGTAATTCTAAGAATTACAACAACAAAAGATGAAGATTAAGTTGAACTGAGATTAAAGTTAATCTACATTGGTAGAAACGGACATAGGTTTTTCTGTGTGCCATAATCTTAAGGTGATCACAAAGTCGTTTATTTTATCGACCAAATGCGATTATTTTTCATGTAATGTATTTTTTTAATCGCCTTTACGGATTTAAAAATCCTTTTCTACACATTTAAAGTATACAACGGTAATGTAGTTTAAGCCGGTCGACTTTATGCCTAAAAATAAAAAAAATGAAAAATTACAGTTTTATTATTGGCTTCTGGTCGACTCGTAACGATATTTGCTTTAGATACAAATTTTATACTTTGTATGTATAAAACAATCTTAGTTTGGATCAGAGATTACATGAACAAACAATATTAAGTTCTTAGAATTATACTTTAGATATCTAAATGAAAGATTAATGGCTTAGAAAATTTATGCGTATGTATAATGAGTGCAATATTGATGCAGTAGTGTGCAGTGATGTGATGACACGTAAATCATATATGTGTCCTATTGAACCAGTAAAACAGTAATTATGTCGAAGTTCAGTTTTCACTTGGGATCTTTTCAAGAAGCGATCGTTCGCTGAAAGTTCAAAGAAGCTCAAAATATTTGCGGATTGTAACGAAATCTGTTATTAACAGCTGATCGGCGTGATAATCGCAAGTGCCGGGTGCGATCGTGACTTCTTCGTGTCGCCGCGCGATACTCGGATCCTCTGGAATCCGAATCCTGCACTGAGAGAAAAGTATATCGTATTTGACTATAATTGTAAAATAATTACACCGTCAGGAGCGTCGTTTTTATTTATTATTTATTATTGCTATAATGTTAGTAACAATAACCTTATATGTATATTTACAACATTTTATAGTATAGTTTACTATATACAAATATGATTTATGTGTAAGATAACCATACAATTAGTTGAATGAATACATATTATGGTCATTACGATCATAATTCGGTGTTCAGGTTACTATAATTCATACACTAAAAGAAAAGATTGGCTGCTGCAGCAAATTAGATAGTAAAATATGGCGTAGCATTTTTAATTGGCTGCAACAGTCAACTTTTGGTTGCAGCAGTCAATTTTTGGTTACGTTAGCCTATCCGCAGTGTCAGTATAGAACCTTTGATAGGCTAACACAATCAAAAATTAGCTACTGCAACCAATTAAAAATGCTATGCCATATTCAATCAATTTTTTCTTTCAGTGTATGGTCAAAACAATTATAAATTTATGATTGTCCCAAAAAATGACTTATAAATTATAAAAATAATAATAACACAATCGGTAAAGGCCATACGAGTCACGGGCTGATGAAGGTGCCAACGATTAATTTCAA
This sequence comes from Mycetomoellerius zeteki, assembly GCF_001594055.1. Taxonomy (NCBI): domain Eukaryota; kingdom Metazoa; phylum Arthropoda; class Insecta; order Hymenoptera; family Formicidae; genus Mycetomoellerius; species Mycetomoellerius zeteki. The sequence goes on from NW_017257198.1 coordinate 689,793, forward strand.
TCTTAATTAATCATTAATGTGTAGAATCCTTTTTATTGAACGTTTCGACTCACTTTGGAGTCCTCCTCAGCAATACATATGTGTAATTAATATATTGAGTATTCCGTCAAACGTGAGTCACTTACAGGTTCCCGACTGTAGTGGATCCTGATTGAAATATCAAAATTAAATTGATTTATCAAAAGAAAAAAAAAAATCTAAGTAACTCACCTCAAACGGAACATTCAACATGTTTCATGAGCTTTGTAAGTTTATATTAACAACAATTAAATCTGATCTTCATTATATACATTTAGTTAATTTCAGTCTCACATCTCCGAATAATGTAACGTGTTTGTCGAACATTTTATAATTTGTAACATTTTATAATTTGTAGTTTATAAATTATAGTTAAATCACGGTTATTCCAACCATTTTGTTCCTCTCAATGCGCGTATGCGTGCACGCACGCACGCATGCATGCATGGTCGAGAGCGCGCCTACGCGTAAGATGACATGTCGGGCCACGGTAGCGCGCCGCCAAAAATTCAATCCGGCATGTCAGCACGCCGTTGTGTGTATCAACATTGAAAAATCAATGGTAACTCGTGACGTAGGTGTCCCGCCTCAACAACAGCCAATGGATGCGTCGGTTCGTCCCTACCACTCTCGCCGTGACTCGCGAGACCGTCGTTTATCCACGCGCAGACCGGCGTGCTTATTCCGTAGCGGACTGCCGCATTGTACGGACGTGAGTTCAGGAACGGATTGCCGGAACAGACGATACGCCAGCTGTAGCCGGACGGAAAGGGCATAAAAGACGCACCGCATATCGAGCATATCGCAAACGCACTTGTGCGAAGCGCGACGTGTATGAAGTTTTCCAGTTCGATCTGCCGGACGTAGCGATCGTCGTCAACGTCGTCAACATCGTCAGCGGGAATCGACATCGATCGCGATTGATCGCATAGCGGAATTCTTCGGAAGCGAAAATTCTTAGCGAGAATTCGCAGGCAAGACACCATCAGAAGCTACTGACGCGCCAGTGTAAAGATTGGCCTTTTCTCTCTCTCCCTCTCTCTCTCTCTGTCTTTCTTTCTCTCTCTCTCTCTCTCTCTCTCTTGCGTGGTGCGAGCCGTGCAAGGTGTTAAAACTTTCTAAGAGTATATTCTACAAAAGCGGTAGAAAGAGAGAAAGAGAAAGAGAGATTGCAGGACGTAAAAAGATAGGGACGAACCGGGCAGGCGAAGTGTGAAACGGAGACCAAATAATAAAAGTCTACGAGATGGCGTTTATGATGCCTGTGGTGAAAAATGAATGGGATATTTACAAGACTAATAGGAGTCGACGATCGTCCGAGTGCTCGAATCCTCAGGCCTGTCGCAGTCGAAAGGTGAGTGGGATGATGTTTATTTACTTTACATGGTGCGGCGTTTTTTCAAATAGGCTTCGAGTGACTGAACGCCTCCTTTGACGCGAGAGAGGCAGATAGAAAATTGCCGGAACCGTTAAACACGCATATAATGTCTTCATTATTCATATTCAAATTTTCCTCCCTTTATTTGTGACGAAGTAGAAATGCAAATCGAAATTGATATTAAATAAGGTAGATAACACCGAGAGAAAAGTGTTTTGTATTTGTGATTATAATTCATGGTAAACAATTCTGGTTAAGAGTTTTATTTTTATAATTATTACTGCTGTAATACTACTAATAATTATAATTAGAATCCTTTTAAAATATATACAGTTGTCACCGAAAACGACTATAAATTATAATCCTTATAGTTATTACTTCTAAAATGTTAGTAATAATAATATTTGGAGTCTAAAAAATATATATTTGGCACCAAACATGACCATAAATTATGTGATAATTGCAATCATTTTTCCTCAATCTCTGGTAAGGAATATACAGTTGCTAAAAAAAATGTTGCATGAAGCGCTAGTTGAAAAATGCTGTACCGAATATTTAAAAAATAGTTTGATAATATGCTGCATTATTGGCAATATATTTAAAACATAAAGATTCTTCGAAAAAATCGATATAACTTTGATATTATACGTATATAATAAAAAAAATAACGTATATAGCAATAAATAAAAGGATTGCCGATGTATTGCCGTGCACGACTTTTTTTTTATCAAATGAAAAGTGAGAGTTTTAACTTTTCATCCGTATTGTACATTGTATAACATGGCGATACACGTCGCAAAAAAAAATCGAATGTTGATAAACATTAATCTTCGTGATTGCTTCAACGTGTCCGGTGTCATAAAATGTCACAAGCTTTTCGAGAGTTTTAATTTGCAAGACACTGCAATATAGTGAATTGAACGAATTCGGATGGATTTGACAATCCAGTTACATCAATCGACAGCGCCAGTGACGTAACTGCGCTTTATTGTCATGTGTATAGATTTTTCTTTAATCGCTTATCAATGGCAAAACATATGAAAAAAATAAGTTTGCAAGACAAATAATTTTTTTTAAATTTACACGTTGAGATAATACCGTTTATAAAATTGTAAAAGACTTAACGATGGCGCCAGCCGGTTTTGATGCGTCATTCGCATATTATATCGCATGTATATTATTAACGCGAAAGCATTGAAACTGCCGGCACGGAAAATGAAACACGCGCTTAAGGAAAATCGTTATGCGCATACTTTCGCCGGCGCGCGTATCTTGTGCACGGGTTTTAGGATTATTTACGGGTCTTTGTCGGGAAAAGAATTGCGCGCAAAATTGCGGCGAATAGACAACGAGCGAGAAACCGAAAAAGAGTACCGCCACTGCACCAGTGCGATTTTTTCGCAGGTCTGGCGAACCGGCAGACACAGCCGTCTTGCGAAGTGCGGCGCGTCCGATCGTCCTCCCTTCTCGGTTCTCATGGTAATCGGCCATCCTAGCTTTACGCGGCGTGTTCGTTTCGTTTTTCTAACCTGCCCGAGGCGTTTATTTTGAAAACAGATTTTGTTGTATTATGTGACTTGTTAGAAATAAGGTGAGAATGGATATTGATGAGAAAGCTGTTTCAACAGCTGCTGCCAAATTTGTCAACCTTTTCGAAATAAACGCTTCATTTAACTCCCATAGCTTCAGGAAATATCGACTGATATTTACGTTCAAAGAGTATCTCTAGAAATACGTCTTTTTTTTTTTATTAATTAAAAGAGAAAGAAAATATTTATATTAAATATTTATATTAAAAGAAGATATAATTAGGAAAGATATTATATAAAGATATCTGTTTGTTTGGATAATATAAATATATCGATTTTCTTGGAGCTATATAAGAGCTAATTGCGATTTGTTATCCTTTTGATTGTTCCTGTAAAATATCCTGCTTTTCTTATGTAATTATGTTATTTATGTGACATTGTGTAACTTAGTGTAATTGTGTACACATTACGCAAATTCCGCGTTACGATAAAAAACGATGGAAATGTTGCGATCTCTTTTGAATTAACAGCAGAAATATATTTTCATTTGAAATATGAATTTTTCTCGAGAAAGTTCAGAATGACTTAACAATATAGTGATTATAATTAGATTTCGACTCAAGTCATCAATCAATAAATAACCAAGTCATAAATAAATATAAACGAAGTAATTAAGATTTTATGGTAAATCTAAATTTGTTTTCAAATTAAATTCAAATTCACCGATAAAGACACGTATTGCTTTAATGTTTCTTACAAACTTGTGTAGTCCTTTCAGATTTGTCTCAATAACTGTTGCTTTTGATGTGTACGTATTACAGTTTTTACATGTCTTTTGTGTACATTTTTAAATACAAAATTTTCAAATACAAAATCTTTTCACATCAAGATGGAAATAATCGATAACATAGAAAATTAATTCCCGATTACGTGATACGCGCGTCTCTAAAATTTTGTTAACGTGAAATTAATTTGAGTTCAATTAAAAAAGTAAATTTTCATCCATATCTATATATATTCGTGATATTTTGAATTTATTATGGAGTTCTTTTTCAATCTTTAATATTTTCCACCGAGCTTATATTAAAGACAAGTTATCTCTAAATTTATCATAAAAATTTTAACCGTGAGAAAGTTTGCGATATGCCGCAATAAGGGGAGTTTGATTGCTTCCTTTGAGCGTCAAGGACAGATCCAACTTTTTTTTTTACGCGATTGACCGTTTTCGCAGCTCGCAACGTCGATCGTTCTCTTCGCGCCGGCGTTCGTCGATAAATAGCTCGGAAAAAGTCGGACCTTTTTTTTTTCTCGTGACATCGCTGCCGTAAAAGATCAACTCCGCACTCGAAACCGGTTTCTCCCTTGGCATCACTAAACGTTCGGCGAAATTGTATTTGCAGATGCTGAATAAGCACAGTCAATAATAGGTGACGATCGAAACCACGTGTCCCGGCGGATAAATACACGCCGGCTAGAAATTTATTTTTAACACGACGTAGGCAGTTATGCGCATAATGTTGTGAATTGCACTCGGTTTATTGCGCTCGTAAATGTTATCGCAAATGTCATATCGCCGGTGGTATTGCGACTTTTGTGTTTATTTCATTTTATCATTTACATATGAAATAACTTTACAATATAACAGTGACGACGGCGATTATATTGTAATTAACAAGAGTTGAGACATGGAATTATTGTAAATTCCATTAATGCGCTAATAAATGGTATGAGAAGTTTGGACATAACATGATGTTCACTTACTATCGTATTTCCATAGTAAAGCGGTTTATATAAATACACTTATTACTCCGTCTTACTCGAATATTTTATAATTTTTAACACTAAAAACAGCATTTCTTATTCATTAAAAGGAGACGAAACAAATAAATTACTATAAAAATGAAAAAAAAATAATGAATAACTAAATATTTCAGTATAATTAGTGAAAGTTAAAATAATTTCAGAATCCTTCTCTTTTACAGAAATATAATATTAATCTAAAATAGTAAATTGCATGCGGTTTATTGCGGTCATAAATGTTATCGCGAATGTCATATCACCGGCACTGCGATTTTTGTGTTTACTTAATTATATTATTTACATATAAAATAATTTCACGATAACAGTCAATTACAAATTAATTAACGAGAGTTACATTTAATTATTGTAATTATTAATGCAACAATAGATATATAGAGAAGTTCAGACATAATGATAATAACATATTTATTTACCATCGTATTTCCATAGTAAAGCGGTTTGTACAAATGTCGCTTATTATTCCGTTTTACTCTCGAATAGTTTATATATCTTTAACATTAAAAGCACCAACATTTCTTATTCGTTAAAAGAGAACGAATCGAATAAATTATCGTAAAAATGAAAAAGTGATAAATAAACTAAATATTTCATTATAATTATTGAAAAGTGAAAAAATTTCAGAATTCTATCTTTTACAGAAATATAATATTAATCTAAAAAATAGATATAGTTAATAATGACCACTCAGTGTTTTTAGTGTTAACAGACATACTTATCCTAGAGAATTTTTTTATGTTTAAAGTATGAGTAATTGAATACGAGAGAATGAATAAACGAGGTAATTCCAGGTGCATTAATTATCATGATTCAGCTATGAATCATTTCCTTTAGATAATTTTGAACAGATTTCACTTGTGATGTAAAATTTTGAAATGAATATCATAAATATGGAAAGGTTATGAAGTTATATATTGATTATTTATGCCAGTGTGATTTAGGCTTTGTCAAATTATTTCTAATGGAAATACATTCCTGTAGGTCTAGGACATTATGTACAAAATACTATATCTGTGACATGATATTGCGCAAGCTTCGATTTCACAACCTATCGTGCGGTGAACTCTCATACGGATTCTCAATCGTTGAAAGTTGCTTATCTGTTTCATTCATTCTATAATCCCATAATTCGTAATAAAATGTAAGTGTGTATATTTATATATCGTGTATTTAATCTCAATTAAATTAGATTATTATCAAAGTTGATATGATAAAAAATTGGGATAAAGGTGAAATTTCCTAAAATTATTCATATGTCTTACATAATTTTATGAATCATTCATTATGCATTCAATTAGTGTATTTTGACATTCGGAATCCGTATTAAAATTTGTTTTCTAAATCATATATGTAGCTTGTATAGTAAGAAGTCATTATGGCTTACTTTTAACGAGTTCTTCAATTTTTACGTTCACATTTTAATTACAGCGATAAATTTTCTACGCTGTTTCATAAAGTAATAATGATAATAACAAAAATTTGTTATTACCTAATGTGTTGCATAATATGCTAGACCGATAAGTTATCGTTTTCTCATCAAAGATTTTTTTTATTTGAGATATGATAGTCGTACAGATTAATATTTAAAAAAACCTTCAATTTTTTTAAAAACCATTTTCTTAAATATGTAATAATTAATGATAATGTTAAAAAAAATAAAAGATTTGTCGAAAAGACTCGGCGCAAAAATGAAATAATTCCATAGCTCTTCAACCGTGAAGAGACTACTGTATTACCGGAATATTGTGGCTTTAACAGGAACGCGTGTCGCGACAAAAGTTATGTGCATGAAAAGGATATTCGCAAGGTACAACACGACAAGGTGACATAACTGTTTCCATTTTGCGTAAGCTAGCAATCTTCGGTTTCGCCCCGGATAATTTCGCGATGCCGTTTCTTGAACTTGGTTTGTTACACTTAAAGCAAGGCTAGAGTACGAAAGAAGGTGGTTAATTGTAGATGGGAAACGACGCAAAAGTATGATCAACAAGAAACGAAAACGCGATTGTGCGGATAGGTATCTTCGCTGCAACTCTCAATTTAGCTCTTTTATTCCTTTCCTCATTTATTTTTAAATGAGGAAAGTCTGATAATTGCACGATTATTAAATAAACCAAGATTATTTTGAAACGAATAAAATATTTAAAAATATTAAAAGATTTTGATTTTTAAAATATTTATAATTATATGTATATATATTTGATATAAGTAATTATAATTTTTTATATTATCTGAAATACGATCACGCATAACGTGACAATAATTATATATGTATGTAATCTGATTAATAAAACAGTGATTAATTAGTTATTTATAACAATTAGTGATTCAGTTATTATTAAATTAATAGAATGATCGAATATAGATAAATTATATTTATCCATTATTATCAAATTATTAGAATAATGATTATGGACAAAAATATATTCCTTATATTTCGTTCTATATAATACATGATGAGGAGTTAATTTCCGTCACAGGTAATGCGTTGTACCGTTATATAAAAACGCGTGAACGGGATATTTTTAATCAACTCTTTGTCCTTCCATGCCGATATTTAGAGCCAACTTGAGCACGTGACACTGAAAGTTACAAGTACGCAGTACGATAGAGGTATGATTATTACTGCCAGAACATTAACGCAATCTCGCGAGAAATCATTGCCAATTATATAACATAAAGCTGTTAGTTTGTGTATTGCGCATTTTTTAATCTGTGCGACATGCATTAATCATGATATGGCCGTATCGCCTAATTATAACTTATTGCATATTTTCGTGAAACTTTTTTCTGTTTAAATACGCTTGTCATGTCGGAGAACATAAATATTGATGAAATTAATAATGCTGAATTTAGATATAAATTTATGCATTTAGGTTGACGTATAATATAAATTTCGATAATAATATTTTAAGCTTTCCAAAAATATCCGTAAATCACATTTGAATTAATTCCAAAACCTGCTAATTAAATAAATGGTAATTGAAATATATGCTTGCTGACTATTAAAACATGTATTTAATTATGAAATAAACTATTTTGAGCATAATGAAGGATTAATATAACGACAAATAGTCAACGATATTTATAGTTTTCTTGGGAAATTATTTGAAGATTTAATTATTTCTACAATATTATAACATTTATTATAACATTTGTATATGCTTTAATTAAAAAAAAATTGTCACTTGTTATTAACAATCCCTAAGCTGTGCACAGGATATTAATTTTTGTTTATTTATTTATTTAATCTTTTCCTTTCTGATTAAGCTTTCCAGTTTATATCTCACAAGATATTCATTATCAAACGCGCGCGCGCGAGATTAGATTTATTTGTGCGTTGCGTACGGTTATTAACATGAAACTCAGAGCATTAATGAATCTTAAACAAACTAGCTGCAAATAAGTTTCAAACACCTGTTCTGAACTTGTTTTGTCCGATAGCACGGTGAATAATCGATCGTTGTTCTTATTTTCAATACTTCTATTTTTATCTCGTATTACGCTCCAACAAAAGGTTCTTTATAAATACGAATCAGGGATCGCAGTAAGATTAAATGAGAAACGTTTACAGGCGACACATTCCACTTGCGCGCGTATCAATACAGATTGCGTTGTATTTCACCTCTGATACGTAAAATTGCGTAACCGCACGTAATACAACAGCGAAAGTAAATTCGGTATATAGGTAGGAATCAGAGGAGCAAAGCGAGTTAATAATCTGTGTTAAAAAGCTGTGACAATAAACATTGTGCTTCAATAAAAATAATTATATTCGAAAATTTTTAATATTGTATACGACATATTAATAATTCTTTTTCGCATTTTATTTACCCATTTCTTCTCGCCGTCTTGTTTATATTTTTCTTACAGTATTTTTTTAATTTTATTCTCTATATATATGTATATAATCCATATGTATAAAAAAATTGAAAAGATACTTCATATGGACTATTCATATAGAGAAAGAAGATTTTGTCTTATAAATATGATGGTGGAAAGAAATCGGTTAATAATTTTTTACACTGTGAGAGAAAGATGTCGAAGTATTGCGAAGCAAATGTTACTTACAAAATTTGTGATGACGAAATATACATTTCTGTGAAATATATCTCATTAATTGCAATAAAATAAAATAGATGGCTTATTTGCTAGGAATAAAATTTATTTCGCCCGTATTTAAATAAATATTTATTTCAATGAAATAAATATATTTCTCACAAATATATTTTTAGGCATCTTTTTCTCAGTGTATGTTTATGTCTAATAAAAATTATAGAAGATGACAAGAAACTAAACAACTTTATGTTAAAAAAATATTGAGCTCTAAAATATGAAGAAGAAAATTAGAAGACATTTATCATTAAATTTTATGAGAGCATAAAGATCCATATTCTTGCAATTCATTCAAGAAATGGATGCGTAAAAGAGATTAAAGAGAATAAAAAATAATTTAAATAAGGTTCTTTATGTTATATATAATTAAAGCTTGAAATGATTTTATAACTAGCTGAATAAATTATCGTTGGTAAAATCTATTTCAGAAAATATGAGAATTACTGTCTGAGTTAGCGCCTATCGATTTTGCTCGCTTGTCGTCACTGTATGTATGTGTAAAAAGAAGGAGACACATGAAACAAATCTGACCTAATCAGTAATCAGCCACTTACCTCTTACCGCGATGACACGACGAGCACGTGGTTTCAAGTCCGACGTAGACCGTACGTGGAAAAGGGCACGTACGCGTTGCGTGTCAAATATATATGTATGCATCATACGTACGATATAGACACTACATCGGCGCTGAATAATTCAGGATGACTCGGCCAGTTCGCGCTCGACAATCTCGCAAACACGCAAATCAATTAGCCAAATGACATCGTTATTGTCGCATGGGAATTGCACACGTTTCATTTGTGAGAGAAATGATAGATGCGTGTTGTCGTGCGAATTAATTGCGCACCCGTTACAGTTATTGCCGTTATCGCGATTCTCTTGACGTTAACGTTAGGTACATATTTGGACATAAATGCTGATTAAAGGAAGTTGCGGGTTAGTTTCCAAAATATTATTACTCGGTGCTTCCAAATGCATTCTTTTTCGGTCTTTAACATCTTATCAGTATAAGTACGAATATTGCATGAATCATATTTGAATTGGTATCTTATCGTTAAAAGCCCAAGTACAATACTTTAAATCTATTTGATATTTTGAATCGTCTTGACTTAGTATATCAGAGGTAATAAATTAAATTGAAGTAACTTGGATGAATGGTGGAATTATTTGTAATATATTTTATATATAATATAAATAAAAACAAATTTCTAATTTTTTTTATTTGATCGCATCATTTACAGCGCGAAGTTTATTGGATGAAAATCATTATTTAATTATTAATTACGCGAATATAAAAAAAATAGTATTATAAATAATGAAAATGAATGTTTAAAAGGTAATCTGTTGAAACAATCTCTCTCTTTGTACAAGAATGTAATGAAATTTTTTACATGTATATCAAATTAATTGCCAATTGAAAGATTAACTAATGTCTGTCAACATCAGATTTTTAATTATCCAGGTATTAAAATCAGGGAATGCCAGGAAAATTGAAAATAGTCAGAGAAATCAGGAAAAAGTTATGGAATTTAAAAATGAGAAATTTGTAGCAACCCTGTTATAGATTTTGATCTGGAGAGAAGATAAAAAATGAAGGATGTTCGGTGTTAATAGGATTTCATTTAGATATGTCCTATTATACTCGCACATGTTAAAGTGGTCTCGCAGAGTTCGTCATAGCTTTCACCGTTCGCGCAATAAATAACAGACGAATGACTTCGACAAAGTGGGTGCGCGAAATCTGTCGTTATCGCGACGATGATTGCACTTGGTCGTGATTTCGTGACGAATGTTAGAATAGAATCTGGATGAAAGCCGTCGGATTGAAAGGCAAATTACGCGAGTAAAGACTGTAATTGTAAATAATGATGATGGAATAGTGATTCGCTAATAATTTCGATTATGGTTGATGATTCGTCGTTGCGCGTTGATAAATTATCCAACGCTTTAGAAACAAACAATAGCCATTAAAATGTTAATACAATAATCCTGATTTGGTGAAATAAATATGACGCATTTACAATTTCAATAATAATAATTACTTTACAATACATTCTAGTAACATCGACTTCACGAATTTTTGCAAACACTTAATAAAAATATTATAAATTTTCTATTATCTTGATGCCAATAATGCACACGATAAGACATGGAAAAATCTTACCCAGGAAATTTTTCCCATAATCCGGAACGTACGTTTTTTTGATCGTAGGTGTCCGAGTGTTCCAAGTCGGAGGGACCGTCGTTGTCGACCTCCCCCGGTTCCGACTTTCTTACCTCGCCGGCGCATCGGTCCGTGCCGCTGACCTCGCGGCACTTCTCGAGGACGTCCTCAAGGGCGTCGCAGAGCTCTCTCCAGAGCCCGAGCAAGAGCACGAGCACGTCGCCGCCGAAGACCGGCAGTTCGAGCTCCCTCAACAAGTTCCATAACCGATTGGTGGATAAGCTGAAGCGCTCGCTGAAGAAGGCGGAAGATTGCGCGGAGGATCAACGGAACCTATCGTGAAACAGTCAAGGGGTTTTGGGCCGGCCACCCGCGTCCGGCTCGAAACCGATCGAGATCCGACGCACTTCGGCACCCGTTACCGTATCCGAGTCGAGCAGCAACGTGGCGGCGCGCTCGTGTCCGGATCCGCCTTCAGCTTGGTAAAGAAGAAAGAGAAAGGGGAAAGAAAGAGATGATAATGACGGAGGAAACGAGAGCAACGAGGAACATGTGCGAATATGCGAGAGAGTATGATCGAGAGAGAGAGAGAGGAAAAAATGCGCGGATGTCTGAAGGAGGAGAAGGGAGTTCGCACACGTTCAGCTCGAAAGCGAGCACGTTCAAGTTTGTTAGCCCAGCACAAGCAAGGAAGAGGAGGAGTTGGTTGAACGATCCTCGATCCGTTGTGTTCGGCTCGCTGGATGTTGACAGTCGATCATGTCAAGAATCCTCATGGATCGAGAGACCTCGATCGAACGATCGGACGATGGCGCAGCATTGGTGAGTGCTCGAGAGGACGAAGAGATGCTTGGGACGTTCTTTTGGACAACATTTTTAAGATGATATGCGTTCCGCGACAACGCCGATGTATAAAAGCCAAAGCAATATCGATGAGCCAATATAGCGCAAAGCTCTGATTTTACGTTCTCCAATTTGAGAATCTGTTTAAGATGGCGTGAGAAAGAGCAAAAGAAAAGGAGGAGCTGGGAGGACAGTGGGATCGCAGCCGATCGGTCGATCGATGTTGATCGAGGAGATTTCAAGGAATCATCGAAGATCATCGAAAGTCAAAGGACAATCGTGAAGGATGGAGGAGTCGGCGACGGAGGAAGTGAGGTACATAATGATAAAAACAGGATTACAATATCGAGATCTCGCACAAATCGCGAGATGTCTCGCACGTTGAATGTCACAGGCTCGCGGTCGGTCGGTTATACGGAATAAAGTCACTTGAGTTGCCAGACCTAAATGTTAAGTTCCTTCATCGCGCGCGATTTCTTGTGCGCGTTGCACTATATACGTTCTTAACGTAGGACGATCGGGAACGAAGATCGAAGAGAGAAAGACATTCAGCGGGCGCGAAGGTGTTTCCGTGGATGAAAAGTAATGAAGGATATCATAAAGATGCCCGAAAGAAATCTGATATATAATTTAATATAAACTAATATAAAACCATTTTTTTTCTGATGTCTCAAATGTTCCTCTAAACCTTCTAAATTTTCCAGCATCTTTCGAGTATCTTTTAGACATCCTTTTGATGCTGGTGCGTTTATTTTGCGGACGCGAAGATATTTCTGGTTTCCGTGGAGGAAAAGTAATACCTGAAGGATATCATAAAGATGCCCGAAAGAAATCTGATATATAATTTAATATAAACTAATTTAAAAACCATTTTTTTTCTGATGTCTCAAATGTTCCTCTAAACCTTTCAAATTTTCCAGCATCTTTCGAGTATCTTTTAGACATCCTTTTGATGCTGATGCGTTTATTATTTAGCGGGCGCGAAAATGTTTCCGGTTTCTGTGGTGGAAAAATAATACTGAAGGACGACGTGAAGATGCCTGAAAGAAATCTGATATACTGATATAAACTGATATAAAAATCTAAAATATCAAAACAGTGTTTTATGTTTAAAGTGTTTTCTCTAAACCTCCCAATCTTTCCGGCATCTTTTAGGCATCCTCTTGATGCGTTTATTATTTCTTCGCCAAATTATCATCGCGTGAAACACGTTAACCGTGGAAACAAAACCGCGTCTCTCCAATCGTAATATCCAATTAACTTTCTCGCAACCTAGACTGAAAAGCGTTCTCTAATCAGTACGTCATGCAAAACCTTTTTAAAGATAGAGGCTCATACTCTTTGCACGTTAAGCGCGACTCTGTTCTGATTGCGTTATTTATTTGCTTAATTGATACGTGAAGTATATATATATATATATATATATTCGACATGGAATGAGGACAGAATCGGCACGAGATGCGCGGCGAGAAATACGGGCCAACGTGCAAAGAGAGAGTCACTAGCGTAAGAAGCGCCGCGAAAATGTAGTTTTTATCATAATGTCAAACAGTGGCGAGGCTCATTCGTTGTTGTTCGGATTAGGTTCGAGTTTGCGTGCCGGAAGCAGCAACGGCAGTTTCTCGCCTTTGCGGGATCGGATTTCGTCGTGCAGAGGAAGGATACTGTGCGTATATGTGCGTGTAATTCAGGGCCGCGTAATAAATGTGCGCAACTTGCTCACTTCGGGTCACCGAGCGTGCGAAGCCTAAGAGATTTGATTTATTTTCACGTACATATTCCTATTCAACGTCGCAAATTTATGTATATCAGTTGTAATTATACTTACGTATCCTTGTAAGCGCGTTTGCTCTACGCGGATCTCGTTTTCCGCGCTCCCCTTCAGGAAATCTTCATGGAATACAATCGCGGCGGAATATAATACGAGGAACATTTTTCGCGTAGAACTGATGCGTCGAGTAATGTGCTTTGATATCTGAAAAATAGCTTCGGAGTACATAAAAATTCAAGTACCATCGCGGAAAAGGTTTTCCCCTGGAATGTTACTGTGGGTAAATTTTCATCCCTACTTTAAATTCAGTACAATTTTTATTATTAAAATATTTTATTAAATTTTGATAACTTGAAATAATATTTGATAAAATTGTTTAACATTAAAGTTCTCTTTTCTACAAAAATAATTCAGTTTTTCTCTACATCTTGCAACCTACATAAAGTAGACAAAGAGAGTGTAAAAAGTTCTTAATTAGTGTAAGTAAATTTTTACTCAGAGTAATGTTAGTGTAAGAAAAATTTGAACTTTCCAGGATTAAGAAAAATCGCATTCTGCGAATCTAAATGACTCGAGTATTATAGACTTGCTTTATATTTGTACTTTATCACACAAACGCTAGAACTTTCTTAATTTTTCGCGACTGTTTTTCAAGAAAATCAGAAACTTATCGAATAATTACTGACGCATATCAGCTTATCAAACGATATATTGCTGCTTCCTCCGTGTTGTATCGCGTACGATACGATAGCGCTAAAGTGCACGGCGCGGCCTATATGGGGAAGCATGACAGATGCATCCGGTACCATTAATGATGCATTCCGCGATGTACGCGTGTCGCATTGTAAGAGGCGCGATTTGCGAGCGCTATCGTTTCATGGACTCTGCTTTTCTCAAATCGCGCGCGGGCTGGACGAAGATATTTTTTTGAACGAATTTTCGCCACTCGCTTGCCATCGAAGATGTAGACAACGTTTTCCCCCTCGAGATATTCCTCGCGCGCCCGAGTTATTCGTATTTGTTGTTTCGCGTCGTCGCTATAGAGCGCTTGTTAATTTTTTCACATGTAATATATAATATATATATATCTATATAGTGTATTGTTTCGCGTTACAAGTTGAGTCGGTCGGAGGGAAGGAGGTGCGGGAAGGGACGTGCTCTTTGCAGATCGCATGTGCAAAGGACTTCGAGTGTTACAAAGAAGGAGCGTTAACTTCGTCATGAGAGATTTCCGTTTGAAGAGATACATCTCCTTTTTCTCCGAGACATCATTTTACGAAGATATTTTTTTTACATAGCTGATAATTGGAAAAAGATTTGTTTTTTACGCGTTAGTTGATTAATTCTTCGTGGTCATTGGGGTCATTTGACCTCCCAAGAAAGTTTGAGAATATATATATCTCTAAGTTCTTATTTCGAAATAAGATTTGACCTGCTATCTGCCTGAAGTTCAAAGTATTTAATAATAAATGATAAATGAATAAAAAAGTCAAGTAACGAATTTCTTTAGTTCAAAATACAACAAATATTAAGTAAATATATTGCGCAGAAATTTCGAAATTGTGTAAATTTTAACTATTATATAAATTTTAATTAAATTTCTTTCAGTGATTAAACAATAAATTTAAATTGATTTATTTGTAAAATTAACACTCGATGTTCTTCGCGTCCGTTGACAGATGCTCTGATTTTTCCCCGCGATGGGCATAATTTGCGTGCTTTTTTTCTATCGGTTGCGTATCGGCGATTACGAACTGGGAGCAATTAAGCGATGCCGCGTGTAACTCTGTGATACCGTAAGCTATAAGGTAGAATTACTCTGCAACGATTAAGGGGATTAGAGGGCGGATATAGTTAGGACGAGATTCGTACGAACACTTCGATTCTTCATCGGTCGTGGACTCGCGTTCTTTGAAAGCGTTAAAATGAGGAATTCATTTTTGGTTGGGCTAAACAACACGAGAGTGCTCCAAATAAGGAGAAAATTTCCGATAAATTTGTTTCTTAAGAAAGAAAAAGAGCGTTGCTTTCGGAGTTTTTCGAGAAAGACGAAGGAATTCTGGTACACGAGCATTTGAAGTCGTTTACGTCCGTCTTAACGTGTACATAATATTAAGAGTCTGAAACTCCGAAAGCGTCCATCGATTACATTTGTCTGTAAGAAAATATTGTGGAAGTTCATCATTTATTTTCAGAATTGCAAAACAGATTTTAAAAGTAACATCTGCTCGGCACAGAAGCCGACTTAATTCGATTTGCTAAAAGAAGTGAAATCCTTTAAGTTCATTATAATGTAAGAAAGAGCAGATTAACATACATTGATTCGCGCTTTCGGACTTACGTCAGATTTAAGAGAAAGCTTAGTCGGTAGACATCACGCGGAAAATTTTGAAAATTTGCGCAGCTCAACCTGCATTTCTCTCTTCGGGTGAGGACAGCAGGGGGATGAAGATGAAGAAAATGGGGAAAGGGAGAGAGAGAGAGAGAGAGAGAAAGAGAGAGGGGGAGACTAGAAGAAAAAGAAAAAGAGGATTATTTACAAAACCGAATGTTGCTCGATGCGGTAAAGCAGATTGGCAAATCATTTTGCGTATGGAAGCGAATAATTTCCAAAAGTTGCCGCTTTATGTAAGACTGCTTTAGTGAAACAAAAAAACGCAGAGATAAAAGTATAAATATCGATAAATATAGGGTGGTGCTGGGCGAAACGTTGGGACACGCGATGTTCGACGGAATCATATTAAATCTAATTCGTATATATTGCAGATATGTTATATATAACATATTTATATATAATAATATTATGCCTTCCGGGAAAACTTCTATAATGTCACATTAAGTTCATGTTAATGATTAAATTGGAAGCCACAAATTTTTAGTTTGAAGCTTTTTGATACTTGGATCTGCTGTGACAAATTTGACAACAGTTGATTCCATTGATTATATGATTTTATTATTTTCGATTTTTAAATTTATTTTTATTTGCATGTCTTGACGCTTACTTGTTTCGTATTTTTCAAATCGATACTGTTATTAATGTGAGCTGGACACCGCGATTCAATTTCGTGCACACGTTCCCAGGGTTTCGTCGGTTGATTCGTACTGATTAGAAAAAAATAGTGTTATTAGAATTTAGAAATTGATGAGATATAAAATATATACGATCTTATTCATATTACGGCGGCCTCGGACCGCGGAGTAAACGTGGATTGGGACTTTTTTTCACTTCTTAACGAAATATATATTAAACTTCATATTAGATGTTCCTGTATCTGTTCTCACTTTGTTTCACGTCTTTATTTATCGAAAGGGACATATTTTTTTTGTTTAACGCCACGATTTCTCGATCCACTTTCATTCTACGGTCGCAATGCGATTGCAAAGCTATACACGTGCAGAGATATATGTATACATATATATATAATAGATATATATATAATAAATAATATATATGTATGCATACGCGTAATAAATGTATATGTATATATTATTTATTACGCAACGACTTGACTATTTTTTGTATTACTACTACTGTTTTATGGTTATTTGTTATACTTCACTCGGGACATTTTGAGCGGATTTTTATTGCGTGTTTGAGGAGAAGTGCCAAAATCTTTGCAAATTTATAGAGCGAGAAACGTTTCCCCGCACCGTTTCCTTTCTCTTTGCAGCATCGATTCTTTCAGCAAAAGTCAACATGATATTAAAATCGCCGTATGGAAATTATCTTTTTGACAATATACATGCAATACAGGAACGGAAAGGGATTATTAATTTCCACTAACGGTCAAATTATCTCTGTAGTCTAAAGTATTTCATTTAATAAAAATTCGTTTGCCTCGAAAAAAAAGAAAAATGTGTTTCTCATAAAAGTAATACTTGTCGTTACTTCGACAAAGTCCAACGTCGCCGATCAATTAGGTATTTTCTCCTCAGTCACGACGATTGAATATCACTGCCAAAAGCCCACGATTATAAAAGCAAAAAAAAAAAAGTAGCGTAGAGCGGTGGGGCCCGATCGGATCTCCCACTCACGTGGCGGCGCGCTCGGATCAAGCCGTCTCATATTCTCTCCTTCCACTCATACACTATCTCTCGAGTCTACATTACATATTTATTTTTCGACGGATAGCTTCCGTTGTAGAGCGAATCCGTTCGCTTCTTTCTTTTCCGTAGGACTTCAGCGCCGACGACGATACCGATTCGCCAACGATCGATTAAGATTTCGGAGTCTGTTTGATTTTCTCCGAGTTTTTTCACAACATGCAACGGAATGATTGTAAATCAGAATAAACGATGTAAAGAAGAGATACATTCTGAACGATACATTAATTAATATTTACAAAATCATGATTCTGGTATTTTTCTTCAGGCAAATAAAAATATCAGATAAAATATTTGTAGTAAGTCTTAATAAAAGTTAGAACAGGATTATAACGATGAACACTGCAGTGACTCCATGTATACACGGAAAAAAAAGTAACTGTCATAATTAAAAACTGCATGTGGTAACTAAATGGCAGATGTAAAATATGGACAGCCAGAATATAGATATATAGCTAATGTCTTAGCTGTGATATCTATATTATAGCAGCCACAGCAAATTTCGCTGTAGTTTATAAATTTATAGTTACGGCTGCAAATATATTATAACAAACTAAGATTAGCTGCGGCAGAGAAAATCTTTTTTTCTGTGTATAAGTACACCCGTGTATAAATCGGAAATCAATAACTCCGTTCTTTGTCGTTTATTGATTCAAACTTTATTATCGGCTTTATTATTAACGCTGTTTCTCTCAATAAGACTCCTTTTGTAAAACATCTGTTCTCTGTGTACGCGAGATATAAGTTTTTAATTGGATGATTTGCTAGAGAAAAATTTATACCTAATTATGAGATGAAGTGTTGCCATGAAATCGAAATTCAAGTAAAGAATCACTTTCACGAGGATAAAGTTGGGTAGTCGATATTGTCGTCGAGATTGCTAATTATTCGAATTTCTTAGAGAGATGCGAGCGAAAGCAAGAAAATGGGTGCACATTCCATGCGTAATGATTATACATACATGTATAAAGTATTCATCTGTTAGAGTTTGATAGAGAGTTCACACACCACACAACACAATACAACACAATACATACATGCGCGCGCGCGCGCGCGCCATATTGCACTGGAAAATTATAAATGAATAATGTATCAAAGTTTTTGAAGCTTACAATAGACCTCGGTTTATCATTATTATGTATCGTGATTTTTATGTCATGTTCAATAAATGAGTTTTAAACAGCTTACTTCCCTGGTTCTTTATTCCAAGAATTACCGACCTATGTTCCTATCATCCTTATTCATAATTATACATATGTAAGATACATATATAAATACTGAAGTATATAAATAGATACATATATCGTATTATATATTTCTTTACTTCAGTTTCGTGTTGCAATTTAAAAAAAAATCACCTTTTTTGAGTTGTGACGATTTTGGTGTTCTACAAAGTTATAATAAATACGGAATAATTTATAAAGTGACAATTCGAAATTTCACCAACAATTTATATTTACCTTGATCAGTTAAAATGACTAAATTAGTGACTATATTAGTAGACTATTTTAGGTATGATATATGTATAATGTGTGTGTACACAAATATTTTACGTTTGTATTCGTTTATTCGATATATATGATTTTTTGAGTGTAAGATAGATTCTCTTTACTAGAAGAAACATTTGGTTCAAATAAGTACTTATTTCAATGTATAATAGCATTTATAATACAAATAAAATTAAATTGTGAGGAGAAATAAACTTTACTTGGTTAAATGTAATTTACTTGTCAGAAATATCTCGATTCACAAAAATTGAAAGAAATTTGCTACTTGCAACTAAATAATTCATATCAAAGAAAATGAACGTTTATTTGAAATTAATAATACTTAGTTCGAAAATGAAATAGATGGTTTATTTGCTACAAATAAATATTTATTTCGCCTGTTTTTCAATAAGGGATTTATTTCAGAGAGAAATAAACTTTACATCTCACAAATAAATTTTCAAGTACTTTTTTCTCAGTGTGTCTGAGTCTGCAAACTGCGTACCGAAATCTTTTACGGTCTTGAAACGCAAACATGAGCAGAACCGGAGTAGTAACGTCACTTATTAAATTGACAAGCAATTTAATAATTTTTAATGCTAATAAGCACCTTCATAAAAACATTAATAACAAGATGTTAATGAGACTTTTAAAATTGCAAATAATTTTACTGCGCGAAAAATATTGCCTCAGCCAAGCTCTCTTTAAATTTTACTCTTTAAATTTTGATCTACAACCTGATAATTTTATTTATGGCAGAAAAAAATTTTTATATATGCGATTCGGATTAAAATAGCATGCGACTTTAGATAGTATCGGTTGAATTCATTAATTATATGGAAATAGCGTATCATGTATTCGCCTCTCATTTATTTCATGATCGAGATCTGTGTCTTGTGCATTACGTTATCTTATTAATATAATTTCGCTCGCGTGATTTTTAATAATAAATTCACGCCACGTTGCTTAGCTTAAATTTCAGCATTTCAACATGCGATATTTTTCAAGCTGTAGTTAACCGATAAATTTATTGCCACAGAAACTATTCCGGCATTTGCTTCAATTTTGTCGTAAAATATATCTTTAAGTAATGTTTGCACACATGTGTTACATTATTTACAGTACGAGTAGTTGTTATTATTTTTCATCTTGACTGTATATACCTTCTAGTCCAAGGATAATACCAGTGCTTCGAACTTGCTTTACAATATTTATGAAACGTCGGAAAGATTGCATCATCAGATGCAACTCTGCGATGTGAAAAGAAAGCTCGTCCTACAGAAATAAGAGAAATCAGAGATATTAGACTTTATTATATCTTTATTTTTTATTTTTATATATTATATAAAAGATTTTTTATATAAAATTAGCATTTCTTGAAAGTGTAAGAAAAAACTATTTTTCAGCTACATCGATTATAAATATCAATTATATAATGATTAACGATTGAAAATAATAGCTTTTGGCGACTAAACTTTCGCGTATTGGAATCATATCTTTTAGTTTATTTTATGCGAGTTCTTTTTTTTTAATAGAATCTTACTTTTAAAAACATTTATAAAAATATATAAAATGAAATATAAAGATATCCCGTGATTCTATGATACTCTGTATAAATAATCATTCTTGTTTTCAACTTTGTTGTTCTTTGTGATTAAATCTCTTACTTTTATTTTCTCTCCGAGATATAAGTAAAAAGACACTGCGTATAGGCGAGATTATACAAAAAAATGTGACATAACAATGTCACATGTACGATGCAATGATACGCGAACGTCAGTCATTGCAGAACGTCAGGTACTCCCTACGCTTTCGTATTGCGAAACGAGGCACGATAATCTCTTATCGTTACGAACGACGCATTCCTCGCGATACAATTCGTGGACGCGTGGACGTTCTAGTTATCGCAATCAGCGTCGCAACTTGGTATTATTAATGATAAAGCATGCAGCACAATGCGATCGAAATGTTTGAAATATCCGATTGAGAGATCATCAATGATGAAAGCTCGATTATCAATGATAAATGATGCAATTGGGATTGATTTTTCACGCGTCGAGATGACGGACTTAGCATTAATTTGCGACGCGTTGCAAGATATCGCATGACTATTGTGATATCGATACGCGTGAATACGATACGCTTTGTGTGCACACAAGTTATGGAACAATATCTTACACCGGCGTGTACTCAATAATCTGAACAAAGTTGCATATTGCGACAGGATTTCGAAATATTGAGATACTTTAAGTAAACGCAGCGCCGAAAGTAGTATATTTAGCAGTTAATTTCGTCAGTAGTAAGACATTGCTGCCGAAAATTGAAAACGCTACGAACGCTGAGTTAATTTTTGCTTGAAGAGAAAGCGATAAACATTTATCTCGAAATTTTGTGAGCATGTACGTGCTTAATTTAATTTCCAATCTTATTTGATAAGATCTTTACGCCAATTTTAAAATTTCTAAAGAACTTATAGTGTAATTTTGTAACGAATGATATATCCGCAAGAAATTATTTATATTAATTATATAGATGCGACTTTTTTGTATATAGACACATAAATTTATTTTTTTAAAGAAAAATCTTTCGAGGTGACATCAATTATTATTTTTTTTCATTATACGTATATTATAACAGAAATGGAAATTGTCAATTATATTACTATTATACCAATTCTTAAGTACAAATACTTTTGTTTATTTCTTTTCTCCTTGATTTTACTTTTTTGTCGAATTAACAAGAAAAGAAACTTGGTTATATGTACTTGCATCGTTGTAACATACATAGAATTGCTTACGCCAATGACTCCGCGAATGGAGATTTCCATTGCAAGAGGACTGGCGCCTACAATAGTATGTCATTGTCTGAGTTATTCGCGGGAAATCTGCGTCGGCAAAAATAGAAATATATGTATATGTACGAGAGATGAATAAGGAAAAAGCAAAAGGATGACGTGGAGCTAGCACGTGCGTCTTTACAGTTTGACAATCGGTTCTGCGTAAGCTTCTCTGAATAGGGCATGGCAATTTTCTTTCAATTAAATTCCCAATCGAAATTCGAAAATAGAAATTCTATTCTCAATCAAAATTCGAAAATAAGAAATTTTATTTTCAATCAATTCGAAAATAGAAATTTTATTCTCAATCAAAATTTGAAAATATAATTTCTTTATTGTCAATTAATTTTTATTATTACTCAATCAATACGTAATCGTCAGATGTTATATTGTCAATCACTCATGATTGACTTTTTAAAAAAACATGTGATTTGTCTATTCATTTAAATACTTAAACGTTTACAAGAAGTCATTTAAGAGATAATTAAAGCGAGAGATAATTAAATCTTCCGATATTCAGTAGAAAATAATTAAATTTCTTGCTGAAAGATTACTCGAATTGTTTATGATTACACACCGCACTGTATTTATATGAATAATGTATAACGAGAAAATCACTTTTATTCAGCTATATTCTTTTCTACGAACAATAATGTAGTTTTTTAAATTAAGTCACTTCTTAAAATTGACGCAGATCTTATCAAGTAATATTGGAGATAAAATTACGTACTTTCGAAGTAATTTTTATTAATCAACGTGAATCATCATTTGTCACAATTTTCCATTCCCAGAAAGCTTTCTCTCGTCTCCTTTTTAGAGAGTCAATCAAATCAGAGCATTATTATCAAAATACAATTCAATCGAAAACTGACGAATTCTTCGTCCAAATTTAATCCATCTGAACGGAAAATCGATAAGAAATACATTGCTTTTCCGAAATAGGTATTAGCTAATGAATGAGATCCGCCGTTTAATCGGTTGCATTAGTTTAGCAATAATTAAGATATAGTATGCCTCTCTGAGGCCTGCATCCGCCAACGGGAAGTTCATTAAGGTGCACGAACGCCTACGTCCGTTTATCAATCTCATTCTCGAGCGCATCCATTCAGCTCCCACATGTACCATATCACGGACTAACACCTACACTTGATCTCCACTTGCACTTGCGTGGTGTCCTCCTCGTCCTGCTCGTTCCTCGCCACGACCTCTCTGCCTCTCTGCGAATAATCCAACTTTCCTACGCGTATCCTGGCCTCGACCGATACGCCAAATACATTCTCCGGAAGTATAGGTCGGAACAAAAATTCGTAACGCTACGAACTCCAAAATTCAAGTACTTGTAACTTTAATAAAAATGAATGAAATTTAAATTGAAAAATATATTTAAAGCTTAAAATCTTTATTCTCGAAAGATTACTGTGTTTTTTGAGTTTCTGTGAGTTTGATAATTTTTGTATATAGAAAACTATTAGTTGAACAAAAGGAGAAATTTTTTTTTTACTTTGTGGGTCTCTCACGTGGCAAAAAAACTTGCAAAAATTTCCGACATTCTAACGCGAAAGCTTAAAGTTTTCTTTACAAAATCTTTTTTTTAAGTGTTCCTAAGATTTTTTGTGTTACTGAGTTTTCTTATCGCGGATTAAATAAAAGGAGCGTTTTTACTTCGATTGCTCATAACTCCGTTAAAATTCATTGTATCGCAATTAAAAAAACAGATTCTTAAAGCTGAAACTTTGCTGTATCGGTATAATTGTCAATTTTGTTTTAACGCGTAGACATAGTACAAATGAAGTAGCTCTATGAATTTTCCGATCCAAGAGAATATTTTGTCAAACGCATTGTACATCCACAAAGAAAATTTGTATATCGTCATCATTGTTATCTTTAATTTTTAATCTGGTAAAATGATGGAATATTTTCAATTCCTATATATTTCCAGCTTTATGCTGAAAATCTAACGAAAGTCTCGACACATCTGACGGGGAAAGTCTTTCTAGCTGTTAAATTACAGCTCTCTAATTCGTAGTGTTTTCTAGCCTCGAAATGCGTTGCATTTTCAAGTAAATAGATTTAACCTTGGAGGAAAGAATGTCCTTGGCCAGGAGCTATATTCAGTTGCGACGGTCGTAACCGCGAATAATCACTACGGTAGGATGCGACATATCACGAAGGAAGGACATTAACGAACGAACATGAAATTACTTTGCTAATCTAGAAACCCCCAGGACATCTTATTATCCCAAATTTGCGTGATGCGACTACTCCATTTTGTGTTTTCCATTCAAAATATACAGTAATTTTAAGTAATTATGCAGTAATTATGCATAATAATAACTTCAATTATCATACAATAATTGAACAACGTATATCCTGGAAATTAATTAGGGTAGAAAATCGTAATATGAAATTATATTTTACACACATATTAATCCATTATCTGTTACTGATCTTTATAATTGGGATGTGATGTTGATTTTTAATTCTTTTCAGAATTAAAATTCTCGGTCGACCACGTGTCTCGTATATTTCTCGCCCACGTTTCCAATTTCTCGGCTTACTCGCATAGCCCGTTAAAATTATACAACGGATGCATTGATTGCAAATATCTCGTGTAGTATTTAAAAATAAAATAAATTCAGGTCGCTGGACCTTCTGGGCATGG
Organism: Mycetomoellerius zeteki; assembly: GCF_001594055.1. Lineage (NCBI taxonomy): Eukaryota > Metazoa > Arthropoda > Insecta > Hymenoptera > Formicidae > Mycetomoellerius > Mycetomoellerius zeteki. The sequence continues at coordinate 714,519 of NW_017257198.1, forward strand.
CGCGGAATAGGAGTGCCGATCAATACGCTCGTACGTCGTTACTATTTCCGATTCTTTGCGAGTTATTCATAGTAACCGCCGTCTGTCCGTGCATTAATTTGATTAACTCGCGCAAGAGTAATATGTACGTAAATGGCGATCGACCACGCATGATAGAAAGGTTTCATTCTGCGTGGGAGGATACAAACGGAGTTCTATAATGAAGCACGTGCTTTCCATAGTCGCTAATTAATTTAGTACGTAATTTACGTAAACATCCAATATACGTGTCCGCTGATAGATATCATGCCTAAGCATATAATTTCAACTTCAAAAGGCCGTTTTATCTGAATCGATTTGCTATCAGAAATCGTTCTAAAAAAGAAGAAAAATTAAACAATAAGTAAATTAGCGAAATGAAATTATTTTTTTAATCTGGAATACGACTGCTGAATTTTGTATGCATACAAAATACGCAGTAATTAAATAATTAATGATTATGCAAAATAATCATACACAGAGAGAAACGGTTTTACTGAAATATCTAAAAATTTAATTAGATACAGACCTGAAAATAATTTTGTTCGACCAATCAAAATAGTTATGTAGGACGTTGAAATATCTAAAAATTTAGTTACATGTAATAAATACAGATCGAAAATAATGTTCGACCATTAAAATGATTATGTAGGACTCTCAAACCGGTCGCTAGAATGCTAAAAATTTTTGTAACATTACTCATTGTATTTGAGACTTCTAAGTAATTATTTTGATGACCCAACAAAATTACTTTCAGATCTGTATCTAGTTAAATTTTTAAATACTTCAGCAAAATCGTTCTTTCTGTATACAATAATTGGATAGCGTAAGTGGAAATCGACAAAGAAATGTTCATATAAATATAAGTGAAGGAGGTCATATTCGGTCAAAGTGGGTCTTAGTGGCTATAACAATGACTTCGTTCAACAGAAAAAGCATTTTCTTTATAACTATTGTAAGATTCTTTAATAATTGCCTTTAGTTTCATATATGAATCTAAATGTATAAATCAATCGTACTAAAGAATCTTACAACAAAGCTGCTTTTCCTACTAAAGGCAGTCAGTATTTTTGCATGAATTTCACCCATTTTGACCGAATATAGCTTTCTTCGCTTATTTGTGTTGAAAGAAAAAATTGGTTATACTTTGCGAACTGACTCGCTCTAAATTTGTGGAGTTTCTTTTGAAGTCTGGGTTTCTTCTGAAGTCCCAGAATTTAGGGGTTGGCGAACTTTCATTATAAATCCAGTGAATGCGTTTTATCGGGAGTCTGCAACAGAAGTCCGTAAACATTGATTATATAATGACAGATGTGTTTGCCGAGAAAGCTTTGCGGAATTAACTGATAGGCGATGATTTACCGACCTCTCCCTAGAAAGCTCTCTCCCTCTCTTCCTTTCTTTCTTTTTCAGTGAAATCGATTATCTCTTGCGAGCCGAGGGTAGTCACGCTGCGTATCCTTCAGAAAACTTTCCACTACTGGCGACAGTCGGGCTCCGCTTCTTTTTCCCGATCTTTCTTTATGTGCGTGCGTGCGCGCTGACGTAAATTATTTCATTGTAATACGTAACTTTGTAACGCCCATTATGCACGTTTATTCTTCCCAGGTTATCATCGGGGTCTATCGCGCGCACATATTGTATACCTATACGTATATAAGAGACGCTGGAGCTGTGCACAGCGGAATATACTTATTATACGATTACATGCACATTTGTTCGTGATGAGCTATTATAATTAATAATTGATGACTTTACGCACCATGCCACTTTTTACGCGATGCTAACTCAACCCACCTTTATTTATCTTTCTCGTTGTCTGGGTATCATCATTGCCTGGATAATGTGTTAGTTATTATATTAATAAATGTAATATATTAATAAACTTTTGAAGTGTTTCAAAAGTTTTTGAAATTTTTTGGAAATGTTTATATTCCATTATTTATGGAAATTGTTGTATAATGATACATGTATATACAGAGTGTTTTCCATTTGGTGACACAAATCGGCAGAATGTCGTTTTATCTTTGTTATTCACTGGAATGTCAAGAAAGAAAATATTTGTGTCGATTTGTGTCACAAATGGAAAACTTATGATTTTTAACAAAAAAGATTATGCACTGTTTAGACACTGGGCTCATTTTCTTAATAATGGTGATAGATACGACTTCGACGCGTAGCATCTTCCTCGTAAATCTTGTCAAAATAGATTGAAATAGTCCTGTGGTTTTTTGTCGCATCTGTCACCGTTTTTGAGATAATGACCCTTTTGTTTTAGACTTCTACGTACTTTTTTTGTCAAAGAGAATATAAAAGGAATATATTTTTTTATATGTAAATGTCTTTATACATAATATGCATAGAAATATAATACACAAGTAAAAGAAAATATGTTGTTGCAACAATGACTGAGGAGAGTAAGCTACTTATAAGGAGATCTTAAAATCGTCTGTTTTACCAATTATTTTTCAAATAAGTATTTTTCCAACTGCCTTTATATAAACAAATTTTAAAAATTCAAAAACAAGGATTTAAAAATTCTTTTGCATAATTAAAGTGTAAATGGTTATGTAGTCCAACCCCTCGACTTTACACGAAAAAAGTTGGAAAATTACAGCTTTGTTATCGGTTTCTGACGTCGAGTTGTAATAATATTAAGTTCTTAGAATTAGGCTTGGATATCTATATAAAAAATTAATTAGTTAGAAAATTTGTATGTATGTGTGCGTGCGATATTGATATAGTAGTATGTAGTGATGTGTGCGACACGTAAATCATATTTGTGAAATTCCTACTGAATCGGTAAAAGAAATGACTTTAAAATCGTAAGGCGGAAGGCTATGCAACTGGCAGCTGCATTATTATTTAAAATGTATCATTAATTGCATCAGTGACGTTATTTAATCCGTATTTGCCAAATAGTAATACGATATAACAATATAAAAATTGTTTACGATATGATACGACAATTTGTTTTGTTTGATATATTTTGTCTAGTTTTGCTGTGTCATATTTTCTGCAAGCGATTCAGATTTCACAAACGACATATAAATATACATATAAAGAAAGACATTAAAAATCGGCACCGAAGATGCACATTATACTAATTGCTATACATAATCAAGATTTATCTAATACATTCAAGTAGAATAACTGTACAAAAGGGACAATTTTGCTGAAGCATTTAAAATTTTAACTACATACAGATCTGAAAATAATTTTGTTCGACCATCAAAATAATTATGTAGAATGCTCAAACTGCTAGAATGTTAAAAATTTTTGCAGCATTACTCATCATGCTTAAGATTCCTAAGTAATTATTTTGATGATCCAAAAAAAATTATTTTCAGATCTGTCTCGTTAAATTTTTAGATACTGTAGTAAAATCATCCTTTTCGTGTGAAAACTTTTCGATTCAATCAGATCAATTTTTAACCAATGAAAATAATAAAAGTCAGTAAATAAATCTATAATTTACCATGGTTTTTTCATTCACTGGTTTTTTCCATTCACTGTATTTTTCTGGCCAACTCTGCATTTTTGTATTATCTTGTTCGTCACGCATGTGCTGATAATATTGTTTCACGTTTATCCAGTATTTTATAGTTTTATCATTATTGGAATGAAATGATAAAGGTGCAAGGAAAAAATGAAAATACATTTTACTTGAAACGTCATTAAGACTCGTATTACTTTATCATTTATCTTGCGTGAGTAATACATTCATTTTCAACACTATAAAAAAAGGAAAGAATCGATTATCATTATCGTTTCCGATTTTTGCTGACCTTCACACATTTTATATTAATAATTAAGATAAAATAAGCCTGGCTTATTGATTTGTCGACTTTTCATATCGTAATTTTGTTATAATATGAGAGAGAAAAAAATTTGAAAAAGAAATTAACTCCAAACAAAACCGGTAAAATTTCCTATCATAAAGTAGGGGAGACGGGGATAAAAATAACATTTTGACCTTGAAGTGTTATAACAATTAAAATATGATTCTTACATTAAAAAAATATCTTTAGATATAGAATTTATTTAGATACAAAATTTTCTTTGGTTTAATTATTTTATGTAACTAGAAAAAAAGTTATGTTTGTTTAAAGATTATGAGGAATTTTGTTACAACCGTCCCAACCCCCAAGGACGATAGTAACGATTATAACAGAGGAGGATAATGGTGTTTGTGTACCACATTTGCCAGAGGTATGTAACACAACAACATAAGTTATACTCTTTCTTGCAGCTGCACAAATGGATATCTGGTCCATAACTTCTTTAAATGTCTCTGTTTGTATAAAGACACTTCTTTTATACAGTTTTTCTCTTATCTGTCTTGTGTTTTCTTGTTAATGGGATTCTATGAAGAAAAATACAAATAACGTTGTACAAAATAATACTGAAATAAAATCAAGTAAGTTTGGGGATAATTGTAATGTTACAACTGACCCCAGGCATTGATGTTCCTATTGTCCCCTAATGATATTTTATAATTTATAGTAAATTTTTTAAATAAAAACCTAGATAAAAATCAACTCAAATGTACAAATCATTAACACAGATAATCATTAAAACATATGATAATACACTATACCTTCATTAAAAAGAAAAAAAATATTGTAGATTTTATGCATGCAATAAAATTTACTTGATGCATGAAAAAAATAATTTTTGCTTCTGCACTTGTGCACGTTCCGCGAGAATCAGCATGTAACGAACGATTCAATGCCGATCTGTCTATAGAATTTTACTATGCATCCGCGTACATATATCCATTAATATAATTTAAGAAATATTAACGATGTTACTATTGTCCCGTGTTACTTTTGTCCCCGGTCTCTGCTATTTGTACAAAATTATTTCTGATTATTTTAGGGAACATAATATTTTAGGGGATATAACTCTTTAAAAATTTGTACGGATTTTTATCTGTCTAACGGATTCGAAAATTCCGTAATTTACATATTACAATATAATTCCAAAAATAGAAGATAAATAAAGATTATGTTTATATTTTTTCCCTTTTGTTTCATGCTTCAGAAGTAATCTTTAAGGCATCGGCCGACGACAAGGTATCACTCTGTATCGCCAACGAATCGTATCATATTGATAAATACAACAACTGACGCCAGTGAATGCGAGGGCGAAGGTGGACATGACTGAGCGCGTATATTTATAGCGGCAGCTTCCTCCTCTCTTCGCTACGAAAATAAGCGTTTTTCCTGTTGTGTTTATGCCAATGAGAGAGAGGGGGGGAGAGAGCGAGAGAGAGAAAGAGAGAGAGATAAAAAGACAGGGGCGTCACGTTTTTCCTCCGGCCGCATGCACTCAACGCTCACGCGATGCATGTCTTGCCGATCTGTTTACATTTTCCGAGCTCGCTTTGTTTGTTAGCCGACAATATTAGCATTATATGATAGAATAATGCACCGCATTCAGATTCGCTGCAATGCGTTTCGAATAAATTCGTTTTAATAAATTTTAGAACTATTTTATTGACACGTGCTTTAAGTCTAATAACGTACGTGTGTATGTGTGTGCGTGTAGATCTAACAATACGCGTATGCCAGATTAGAACTGGCCGAGATGCATCATGTGCCAAGGGTGCGAAGATTCGATGTAAACAAGGAACATGTTTTTGCGAGAATTCACGACGCGAATGGGTGTGAAAATAGTCCGCGCTAATCTATTCGACTCCGGCGTCTGCAAGACGCCAACGATCCTCATCGTCACTAATCACATTCTACGCGGAATAACTATAAATGTAATACAGTCAGCGGAACTAAGATTACGCTTATCTGTTACGTGAGTTAACTGCACACGGATTTTATTTAAAGTGGCATAAATTTGTCGTGCACTTTGACGCTACTAAAAGCATTGTGCGTCATCGAGTTTACTGTTACACTTTGCAACTTTGATTCAAAGTGTAAGTCGCGGATACTACAAATTTATTTAACCATCTTAGCATTGCTGTTATCGTTTAGGTCTCGTGATATAAAACTGCTGCAAGTATAAATAGCGTAATTTACAAAGTACATCTTTTTTTATACATGTACAAAGTGGTCCACTTAATCTCTCATTATTCTCGCGTAAGATATTCAGGACATCACCGCCTTATTTACTAAATGTATACATGCTATTTATACACATTATTATATTTAGTGCAAATTGTTTCACAATTAAAACATTTTTGCGTTTATCTTTATCTAAAAGATGTATAAATTATATTATCAATCTTTATTTAAATTATCAAAGGGGTTAAAGAAAATTGAGAGAGAGAGAGAGAGAGAGATGTGTGTAACACACACACGTTGGGATGTGTCAAAAATACTTCACGCGAGTAATATAAGATTAAAATTAATTTCTTCTAATTTTTTATTTTAATAATGATTTTATTTTAATAACATGGAAAAAGAGAAAGAAAGAAAGAAAAAAATTAATATTTTCTTTTTATTGTATATATATATTATATATATATGTAAAAAAATTGACAAATAAGATTATTTCTCTCTGAAAGAATATCATAAAACGTATTTTAAGAATCCTGTAGCAAGGTCTTGACAAAATTTTCGTTTGCAAGATCTGTACCGATAATTAATCCTATGACGTTAGCATCTATCAAGTTTTTATGATTCCACCTGACTACTTTGGATTGTTAACGTACCCAATGACGCACAACGTTTTTAGAAACTTTTTGTTAAAGTGCACAAGATATTTATGCCACTTTAGACGAAATTCTCTTCCAGTTAGCGCGTACATTAAATCATCAATTTGGCAACGAGATCGTGTCACTCGTTAGTTGCCACGTGCGTCATATACTTTATATATACTGTTGGGAATTATATTTCACGCCTAGTTGCAAAATTCAATTTCATTTAATTTGAAAGGTATGCTTCAATAGCATTTAAAATAAGAAATGATAAGCGCATTTTTTTTCAATTAAATTGAAAATTTGAATATTTTTTTGTAATTAATTTTGATATATCTTTATTTTCTGTTAAAAATATCACACGATCCTTGTTTCATCGTTTAAAGTTTGATTCATATTTGTAATTTTTTTGACTTAAAGAAGTCAAACGCAATTCTACGCAAATTCCAAAAACATGCTAATAAATCTACATGAAATTGTTATCGTTATTTTTACAGAAATCTAATGTTAGCTAATTTATTAGTGAAAAATAGTAATTAATTAAAGTACTAAAAGTATTAAAAAACAGTAATTTTAGTATCTAAGTAAATAATTAATTACTATTTTATTTTTCAGTATTAAATTGATCAATATTAAACTAGATTTCTATAGCAATCGTAAAATCATAGAGCTTCGCAATTTTTTACGAGAGTTCCACACTGAAAAAAATATTGAATTTCAATATTTATTTATATTAAGTAAACATTTGCTTTAAATGTAAAGCAGATATAAACATATATCTGTTTACAAAAACCATTAATTTGATTTAACTATTATTTTTTTTATTAAGTAAGTATTTATTTATTGTAAGTAAATTTACTTAGTACTATTAAAAACAATATCTAGGTATTAAGATTTAGTAAACTTTTTCAGTTTATAGAGTGACATTCTCATGTAAAAGAGAACCATGACACTTCGCTTATCTTAGCATCGAGACAACTACCGTGTCTCCAGATAGTATTCATCTCGTGCGCTTACCTCGCGATTTTGGCAGCGAACAGGTGAACTTTTCGAGAAAAGTGAGTTAATTTCTCGGAAACGCGAAACGGTGCTGCAGAAGTGCAGACGAAATATCGATAGACGCAATTCGTAACGTTACAAGAATCCTTTCTTTTTGCTGAGGGGAAGGAACGGAGAAGGATGACCGATGATGGTCACATTGGCACGCGGTTTGGACAATCGCCCGGCGTCGCGACGCTCAGACAACGCACGTGTCCGGGTACGTAGATATACCCGTGCAGATCTGAATAAAACCGCGCCGGATTAGCTTCGTTATTTTCGGCGTAACGACGTCGCGATGAGCGGCGCCTATCACGATGCGTTCCCGTGTCTCGGATATCGGCGGTAACCTCGCGTTGGCAGTTTTTACCGACGTTTTGTCGCGACGATCGCCGCCAAATCTCGCGAATATACCTAAACGTCACGATGCTCGCTAGGAATAACGAATGCGTTTACGTGGGTGGAGCAATTGTGCTTGCGTTACAAGGACGTTGCGTCGCGACAGGACTTCGACGAGCTGTCAGACACAGGCTGCGCTTTTGTTCTCGTACAAAGCTTTGTATGCGGAACAAACCTGCAGGTAGAATTGTCCCTCCACGTCCCTTTCAATAACCTTTGGGTCATCTCGTAATTCTGGAAATAAAAGATGTAAAACAATTATTTTGTAATACAATGGGTAGTTTTACACAGCACACGGCTTTTTCTTCCCTTTTTGATCATGAAACGTTATACATTTGATCATGAAACGTTATACTGACGTAGGATGCAACTCGTTAATATTTGCAAAGATAATGCGTCTGTATGTCTTTTATGTTCCGCGGGATACTACGATAACAATATTACAGTATCATGCGAATGCATACATAGTAGGAAGATTGACTATATATGTTTTTATTACATTAGAAAATAACGCTTGTAAAATGCTCTTTTGAAATATTCGAAGGCTGTATGATACGTCGTCATTCATGCATCGCATAATATTTAATAATTAGTTATTATGAATAATCGTTAAAAGATCGCTTTCGTAGAACAATTTACTTCGATCAAATCTTGTTCTATTATATATTACAGGATTATCGATATTAATGCTTCTTATTATCATAGAAATTAGCATGAGTTAATTACACCATTAATCTGAAATTTTAATTATTATACTAATTGAGAGTTGTGTGTGAAATTAAATTTCTGTTTCACATACTCGTGTAAAATAAATTTTTATTGCAAATTGTTAGAATTTCAATATATATTTATTTCATTATATGTATGTCATGAATAGATCAGTATTTTATTGAAATTACTATAATTATCAATTAAATTAAAATGTATTATAAGTTTTCATTTAAACATTTTTTACTTTTCAATCAAATTTATCAAATTTTCAAGTAAATTTGAATTAAATGTTACTAAAGATTTAATTACAAAGAAGTTTAATACTGAAAATTGGAGAATTATGTTTTGAAATCAAATAAATTTTTTCTTTTCGCTAAAGAAGAACTTATTTTAAACTATGGAACTATAGTGCTTTTAATTAAAAGAATTTATTTTAAACTCGTTGAAAAGCGACTAAAGAGGAAAACGATAAATCTGGGCCATTCAGTGTACTTGAGTTTCTTTACACGTAATCACAGTGTGCGTCATTGAATTCCTACACTGCTTACTTCAACTTCTCACTACCATCAGAAATTACCTCTTACCGTGGATCATTGTCAGTGGCAGTCTGGCAATATCACACGAAATAAATTTTTTTAAATAAGTCGTCATTTCTTTCAGATTTGTTGAGCAGTCTCGCAAATCTATATCGCGATTCATATATCGCGGCCATTAACACTGATTGCTGTTTCGTTTTATATCTAATCCTTGATCAAACGCCTGAATGAATAATTGTTTACACGCGAATATGTATTACGAATATTTATTTAAGTTACAGAATAATTTATCAATATATTGTTCCTTTACTTTAAAGTAACAACTATATAAAAAATGTAATTTTTCAGTCATATATAACCATGAATAAATTAAATATACATTACCTTATTAATCATCAAAAGTGAACTAACTTCAATTTATAAAAAAATCGTCAAAACAACTCAAGAAAGACGATTAAAAAAAATCATCAAAGTCATCACAACCCAAAAAGTGTAGGTTTTTTAAGAATTGCGAAGAAGTGAAGCAAAAATGATAAAAATAACATTTGATCATATTAAGAATATATTCTTTTTGATTTTATATTTTGATTTTAATTTTCTGTTATAAGTTAAAAAATAGTTTTTTTCCTTTTCTAGAAAACTTAATTTTTTTCGATGTGTCATTCTAGAAATAAGAGAACAATATATTAACACATCTACGTCTGTATTGAAATAATTTATATAAGTATATTCCAAAAGTAAAAAGAGAAAGGAAAAAAAGGAGAGATAACTTATTTTAACTTTTTCTAAATTTATTTATTTTTTGATTGTTAAATTAGTTATTTTATTAAAAACAATTTCTTTTGCATGAGATACCTATCCTATTTTTATGAGATATATCTGACTGAACATAAATATATTTGTTTATGCTCGCGTGATCAACTTTTGACGTAATCCTTACGTCATAGATCGAAGAAAAAAGACATAGATACTAACAATAAATAATCTGAATTACAAAAGAATCCGCCTGATATCACAGTGTACACACAATATGCAATTGTTATTACGCGGAATTGCTGCGCATTATTGATACATCCTGCTGTTATATTATCCATTCCGACGCGTACGAGGATCTCGATTCCCGCAACTCAATATGGACCGGTTCATTATATTAGCACATGAGTCGCAATACGTTGAAATTAACGTCGTTAAGTCCGTTCGGTTACGTGACGTTCTGCGCGTAGATATGCCTACCAAGAAAATTCATTCGTCTTCGTTTAACGTCAGCGTACGTAAGCTGAAATCGTTAACGGCAATCCTTCTCGTATTTCCATCCAGTACGCTGCTTCAAAGAGGAACGCTCGCACATGTTGGCAACTTGGCGAGCCATCCGACTCCAAGCGATCTGAACATTTACACTTTAATGCTCGTTCACATCTTTATTATCGCTCGACAGCCAATCTTGACAGCCATCGCGTATCATTAGTGTTAATTTAAGTAACGATGTTTTAGTGTCAATTAGATTCATATCTATGCCCTGATCACGTAACCGTGAAATTTGAATGGTTCTTCCCCTACAGTCACGTGGGCTTTTGTCACTAGCGGTGACACTTAAATTTATAATATCAAATTGTACCCAATTTGAGTTATTTTTAATTATTTCTATTCCTACTTAATATGTCATTGATTTAACTAAATGAAATTTGATTCGAATTTAATTATTATTTACTAAATATATGTTAATACGGACGAGAGATGTTTACTTTGAAACTAAGCAGAGAAATGGATTAAATTACATTTTGACACACATAAAAAGTTAAAAATAATAAAATGTTTATTATTTAACTCAAGGGATAAGATTGCTATCGCTCCTTTGATACTAACAGTGTACATTTGGTCCATTATATTTTTCAGGACCTGTTTGAGATAGAATGAGGTATCCACGCAATCTCATTCTATCTTATGATGCATCTATCTCATTATATCTTAATCAGGTCCTAAAAAATACAGTAGACCAATCAGAAGTTGTCTAAACGATGTCCAACCTCTTACTTAAGGATCTCTATAGGCGATGAAAGTTCGTTGATAATGATCGGATGAGGCGATTCAGCGAAGCGGCGATCAGAGATACACGCGTAATCGACCTTGCTACAAGGTCTGAGATTCTCAGCAAGGACGACACGCGGCTCACAAGCTCGCTCCGCTCTCGTTCGGTGCAACCTGTGCAACCGATCCGCTCAAGGGAAACCGGTATTAGCTGCGGTCTGCTCACTGGTTCTCCTCACCGCTGCGTCGCACGTGCTCGACGATAACCGGTCACCGGCGAGCTCCGCGTTGCACCACGTGCTTGCGCTTGAGATCATCATCGGTCACGAGCTGCCTCTTTGTATTTATTGATATCTCATCATCGTGTACATGTCGATAAAAGAATTAAACGTCGGTTGCGTCAGAATTATACTTTGTCTCAGCAAATCTTAAGATATTACTGTTAAATACCATAGATTTGAAGTTATCAAACTCAAAGGAAACAGTCATAATACTTCAGATAACTTGACCGATTACTGAATTAATCAGTAAGCCAAGAACATCTGGAATAACGTAACTGTTTTCTTATCCTTTGCATTCCTGTTGTGAGATAATTTAACTTGTTATGGGGCGAATTAAAGACCTATTCAGTGCCTTTTAAATAGCAAAGTTTGTTTATGATAAGATATAATTTGGATCTTACGATGAAGTCAAACGAAATACGTAAGAAATTACGATTTAAATATTTTAAATGAAAATTTACTTATTATGATTGGAAAGGCTGTTACTTGACATCTGAAAAAAAACTTGAGATATTTATTTATTTCTATAATACATGCAGATACAGTTATTTCATAAATTACTTTTTATATTTTTAAATGGTTATTTTGCATTAACACTAATTTTTTATGTCTTAATTATTTTTAAAAGATTTATTATATCCATTGAGAATTAAACGCAATACATCCGATCTAGTAAATTTATAAATTTTTAAGATGACAATATAGACTTATTAAATTATTCAATTTCTAAACTTACTAACCTATTAAATTTAAAGAGCGCGCTAAATTAATTTTCTGCTCAGAAGATTTTGTTTATAGAACGCCGACAAATGTAACGATATATAATAAAGTTTCATCTCGAATTTAAAATCTGATTTGAAGTTATATATAGCCGTGGCAATTAGCTCCTGTACGTTCTGACGACTGTTGACGAATCAACGAGATTGCGACTTCTTCGAAAATCTGCAAGATTCGTTGACTCGTTCGTTCTGCACTCCCGTCATCACTTTTGTTTTGCACATCTTGCGTCGCGCGGCAGAATATGAACCGCCGTTCTGAATGAGAGCGCCGGCCAGGTCGCCTTTCCACTTCGCACCGCACCGTCACCCTTGTCCACCCCTTCCTGTCGCATCTACGCCGTACTCGAATGACACTGAAAGCGCGGATGCAGAGAGCACTCCGGTGAACCGAAATCAATACCACGCTGGCCTACTACGCCGTGGCCTTCTTTTCAGTTAAATCCTTTTGCCGTCGTGCCGTGTCTAATGCGAGCGTCTGTCACGCCACTGATTCTGTTGTTATTGTAGAATATAATTGTCTTGAAGGAGTAACAAAAATGAGTAAAGGAGACAGATCAAAATACGGCGGAATATTGAAACGCAACATTTTAAGTTTTCATACTTTCGTAATATAGTTTAAATCTTTAAAATTAATCATTGTATTATATAATTGACATAAGCAAGTATGTGTATTTTTTATTAATTTGGGCGCTTTCCATGTAGCGACACAAGTCGACACAAACATTGTTCTATTCTTCTTTCTTGACATTCAGAGAGTAATAAAAATAGAAAGATACTTAATTGTGTTGATTCCTGGCATAAATAGAAAACACCCTTTGTCTGTAATGGCGTTTTTTCGATTCAATACCCTTTCATAGTTAAGAAGATATACATACTAATGATTGCAACAAAAAATCCATCGTCAAATTTAATATGTGATCACCGATGAGGACCATATCAAGGTCGAAACGTTTAATTATATATATTTTATAGTTTGACATCGTTTATAATAGCGAAGGACAACTAGTGTGGTTCGAATAGCTCAAATTTCTTGATACATATATTTGAATTGTAATTTTATTAGAGTTTTTTTTAATATATTTTTATATTTATTATAATTAAATTGTTAATCTTTAGAATCGATTAATTTCTTTTCATTATTTAAAAAAAACTAATTTTTTACTTGTCACTTTTCTATCAATGCAGCGGAACGTACTTATATTTTCGAACAAGAAATATATCTTCTTATTTTTACAATAATATATTAATACAGACATACACACACACGCGTGCGTGCAGATGCGAAAGAATACTCAAGCTGGGTACACCAGATCGGTGCCGTAACTTTTTATAGCAAAGATCGTTTCGTTTTTACTGTACAGCTTGGAAGTGAATATAAGGAAGACATGTCAAGATCTCTTTCCATATGCATATAGCGGTTATTATCCTTTCCGGCGTTATCGATCTCTCTCAAAGAGGTAGCAAACGACGCAATTCCAGGAACGTCAATGCGACCACTTAGCGCCTGTGGCATGCAAAGTGTAATGTTACCTTCCTTCATGTTTTATCTAGATTATCCGTCGCGAGTCTGTCCTCAGACTCTTCTCGTCTCGTATTTTCAGTGCGTCGTGCGCAACTTTATCCGACCGCGCTGTTTGAATATTGTGTAAGAATCTCGCTAAAAATATAATTCTTTTTTTAACAACAAGAGATAAGAATATCTGTCTTCGTGAGATATCCGTCTTGTAATGAGCAGAAGAATCTTTTACCTGCGACGTTATGCAATTGGAACGGAACTTTATTCTTTTTGCCTTTGCATGAGTCAAGGGAGGAGTTTCACACATTTTACATTCGCTGTCCGTATCTCTTTCTACTTATATATTTCTTAGAAAAGTAGGTCGACTGACGCGATATTTTCGTTTCGTGTGTTTGGCAGAAAGATGCATTTTACGTGTATAAAGTGTGCGGTAAATTAGGAAAAGAGACTGAATATTATTCTGCCATCAATAATAAATAATAAATGTCAGAAGAAAAGAAAGCCATACAACATGAAATTAATAATATAATATATATACATGAATTTTAAAAATATTATATGACTAATAATAAGTAACAAAATACAAAAAAGTATTAAAATCCACGAGATAGTTTGACATATGTAAGATTTTAAATAAATAGAGTAATTTTATTCATTAACTAACATCAAGTCAACTTATGTTAATTTAGTTACTAATTATAATGAATGTTGACAATTTTAAATTCGATACGAAAATAGTTTTAAAACTAATTTCCGCTGAAAGAAATAATATGCGGAATTCATTAAGAAAGAAAGTCTCATGCGGAGCGTATTCGATACAATATATATATATATATATCATTTAAATAATTAATAGACAATAATGGTGTTTATTGATGCGTTTACTCTTGATTAAGCAATTACAATAGTAAACAGAATGCTGAGTTTACATATTTATAAGTTAAAGTGAAACTGGACGCTTTTACATATGTATAATATCTCCAGCAGCGTTTGTGTTCAATCTTTCCATGATGATAGCGGTTTTGGCAACTCCAGCCAACGTTAATATTATAGTTATGCAATTTGTAAGACACTATATATAGCTGGCTCGTTATCGGTCGATTCTTATTCAATTAACGACGTAAGTTTAATGTATTCGCGTTGTAGTGCCATTTCTCGCGTGAGTCTGTAGAACATTCGTTATAAAATTTCCATCATGGAATTACGGAATATTTATTACGATTCATTCATTATGCTATTCATTAAAAGAAGTATTTTTGAAATAACATTAAATTTTTACGTATATTACAAATTACATTATATTAATGTGCGCGGCATATAAGTGAATAATCTCGTTAATTTTTTACATCCCTGACGGAACTTTAAGAATTTAATTAATTTCATATATCAATTAAAACAGAGCTACGTGAATTTAAAATTGTAACAAATGCGCATTTGAAATGAGGATTCGGATCACAAAGAATTAAACTGTGTCTAACTCTTTGTGATCTGAAACTGCTTACTTCTGAGGTTTAAATTATTTTAATGAATTAGCTCTTTAAAAGAGAGAATTATTATTTTCAGAATGGTTGAGTGACAGTTTTTCCCCCGAGAAAATTAAATATAGTTCCCTGAAATGAAATGTTTTATTCTATAGAATAAGACACGTTGAAATGCTTTAACACATCATATTTGCTTCACCAAACTTTTTCATTTTATATTTATGCTAAACATTTTTTTAATCACAAGAATTAAAATTAGAAAGATGAAGAAACTTTAATTGGCTCGTTTATAGAAAACTTCAATGAATTAAGATCAATATCAGCCTGCAAGTGCACGAAGGTTCACGCGATGCAAAGATTATATTCCTTATACTGTATACATTTCTAATATTTTCTAATTAAATCTTTAGAACTAGTTTTTTTACATATACTCGGGCCTCCTTTGGTTGAGAACCGAGATAAAAACTTGAGTTTATTAAACTTGTTATAGTAATGTCCATTTTTACTCCAGATAGAACATTACAATAAGATTAAGATGACATCAAGTTGATATTATTTTAGGAAAAATAATAATAACGTCTTCTTTAAATAAAAATCACTAAAAAATCATTATCATGTCAAGAATTTATCACAAAACTATAGTCAAATGTATATCGAATGACAGTATTATGATTTTTTCTAAAATGACTTTGATCATCTTGTTATGATTTTGTGTTCTATCTAGGATCAATGTATAAAGTAATATAAAATAATATAAAGTAATGTAAAATAATTTAAATCTCGATTTAATTTATCTCTTTATCTTTTTCTAATTCTAGAACTAAGGAAGATAAAAAATAAAGTAAACCAAGATAGAGTCAATTTACATTGCGGTAAAAACTAGTGCTAGTGTTTTGTTTCGAGGGCTTTGAACTTTGAAGCTTTGGCATTTAAATTTTCGAATACACTTCAATATAATCTTCAGCGGATACTTCAAGTTTCGAAGAATCAGAATTATATAATTATTAATTTAATATAGTTCAATAATAACGAATATATTTCCATAAAAAAATACACAAATATATCACGAATATATTTTCATCTCTTTCTATTCATCCAAATATATTTTTCGAAACTCCGAAAGCACCTTAAACTTCGACAGTTCGAAGTTAACTTCGAAGATTCGAATTCTTTCGAATCTTCGAAGTGTCAAAAATAATAGTTGTAGTAAAAACGAACATTAAAGACAAGTTATGATGCTTTTTTTGATCCCTGGTTGAAACGTCTCGTAAGCTATGCGTTTGCATTTGGTATCGACGAGACAAGTGTGACTCGTACGTGGAACATCACGCGGTCGCGACGCGTCCTTGCGCGCCTGATCATCGCCGCGCTCGGAACCGGCAACGCGCGGTTGGCTTCGCACCCGCGTGAATCCACGTGGGTGCCGATCGGCCGGCCACGCGGTTGTCCCGGCGATGACGATCGGGGCCACGCCAATTAGCTTGATGACATCTGTGAATGATTTCGAGCTCTTCCACACTGTTTCAGGCGGCCTGCGTTACCGACGGCTCGTACGATAAAACGACCGGTGCCTTTCGCTCTCTGGAACGAAAGACGCGCCCTTTCGCGCGCACGGGCCGCGTTTTATCGTGCAGACCCGCGCTTTCGAGTTCTGGCTGCGCTCGTAGACGAGAGACGTAGTCGCCTATGCCCACGTGGGCCCGGACGCATGTAAACAAACGCCACGTGCATCGGGTATGTTATGCATCATGATAGGAAAAAGAATGATTGCATTATCGCTTATTTCATAATGTCCATTTCTGTGTTGATATAAATTAATTTTAATCTCGACTTAACTCACTTTTTATCTTTTTCCAACTCTAAAAATTAGAACGAGATAAAGGGTAAATTAAACCGAGATTAAGTTAATCTACATTGATAGAAATGGACGTTAATCGCATTACTTTTTTTAAATGAAAAAAAGAGAAACAGAGATATTTCTCTGCTCGAGGAATTTATTTCTTGGAAATTAACAGATGATATTTAAAATGAAAATAGGAAGAAATTTTGCACAGATTAAAAAATATGTATAGTTTTGTAAATCCTTAATGTGGCTATCACGATTTTATCTTAAAATTTCATATATTATTTATATAAAATTAAAGATTTAAATTACGATATTTATTGTAGGCGATATTATTTAGTTTCTTGTGGAAATAGCAAATGTGACTTTGCTATGACTTCAAACTGGTATTCGAAGAATACCTCCTTAAGTGGCTAGTGACTGTGTAGTTTATTTCTATTAAGACTATAAAGACTCGTATAAAGGCAAGAAATGCGCGTCTGTGAACGGATTACCATTCTTTGTTTGGTGGCCACGTATCGCAGACGTGCACAAGTAAGAAAGGCACGAGAGACGCTGTTTTTCGAGTCGCTGTTTTTTATGCCGACGCGTGTAAGATCCTTGAACTTGCATTTTTTTGCGAGGTAACCCGCGACATTTTGTCGCCGCTCAAAAACAGCGAAATTCTAATCGTTCGATCCGGCGAACCAGTTTGTATCCGAGATACGCGAGGCGTCATTTTGCCGTATAAAGTTTATATTCGATCGCTGGTATCGCGTATATTTTTTACGCGGAAATGTCGATAAGCAATGCATTACCAATACATGCTAGTATCATAAATTAAATACACGATCGTGCATGTGTGCGAGCGACTGTAGGAATATTGGCGCCAGCCTGGTCTACTCTGCGATATTTTCTATCGCTGTATAGCCACGATTTTTCCGATATTTTATCTCAGAATTTTATTGAAGTGACTCTTATATTTTTTTGTATTACTTTTATTCTATTTTTAATTATACGTTTATTACGATTTATTTGCGATCCAATTCTTCGCGTAATGACATTATATCGATGTTTAACTTCGTTGTGCAATCGCAATTAAACAAAACAATATTACACGTGCTGTTGCAATAATTCTTTACTTTTCGATAATTGTGCATGTGATCTTTTAAATATTTAACCTTCCGTTTACAATCTGGGTGTTTGTCACACATTTCACTCTGAAATTTCTTCAAAATAAAGGAAAGCGAAATCTGATTTTTCCTTTTAAAATAAAAATAAAAATCTTTTTCCACATTTTTTGAAAGTCTAGAATAGTAAAAGACTTAAATTGGACAAAACGATTCAGATTGCAGACGTAAGGAGTAAAATGTAATTGGGAGGATTAGACATGAGGATTAGAGTGGTAGTTTTGTTAGGTAACTAGCAAAACCAAATAATTACTGTATTACGTTCAGAATTCTACGGATGTTATATCATTATGTTATATCATCCTATATGTTATATCATCTTACGTTATGCCATTATCGTGTAGCAGTGATTGCGCATTTACAGTAGCTCAACTAATGTTAAAAAATATTGAATATTCAATAAAATGCAAATGTTTAAATTTCTTATACCTACGTTACCTACGTATAGTAATTTTGATATTAAATTGTCTTTTTTGAGTTTTTTCAAACGTAATCTAGCATCTGATTATTTGAAATGATTAATCATACAATCATCTAACAGCTAATTTGACTAATCGAGGTTCTACCGTATTGCCGGAGGGGAGCAAAAGTTCGTATCGTTACTTTATTGTATCTAAAAAAAATTTGACAATTATATCATTCGATAGAGCAATATTTCAGCTTTAAGAATTTATTTTTTAAATTATTGTACGGTGATTTTTAACGGAATTTTAAGCAATCAGAATAAAAAATGCTCCTTTTATATTTAATCCGTGATAAGTCAGTAACAAAAAATCGTAGAAACATTTTTAAAAAACGATTTTGTTTTTTAAGGGAAAATTTTAAGCTTTTATATTAGACAAGTATTTTTTAAGCACATAATACAAAGTAAGAAGGAAGTTTTCCATTTTATCTAACTCGTAGTTTCTACACGGAGGGAATTTTGTTTTAAAATTTACCCTGAAAATATGGTAGTTGTGGTACAATACAATATTTTAAAGATTTTTACCATGCACTTCAGTAAAATTAATCAAATTTATTTTATACTTTATTGTAGTTTTATCAATGAATGAGAAAGATTTATATTAAAATTCTTGGAAATACAATGTCGTCCCACGACTATCATATTTTCAGGATAAACTCTAAGAAAAAATTCTTTCCGTGTATAATATGTAAAAATTACCATATTCACAGAAACTGAAATAATATAGTGATCTTTCGAAAGTAGAGATTTTAAGCTTTAAAATCCTTTTTTAAATTTAAATTTTGTTCATTTTTAATGAAGTTACAGCTATTTGAATTTTGAAGTTTGTTGCTCTATGAACTTTTTGTTTCAATCCACCTACTTGTATCTCCATAAATTTCCATATTTCTGTTTTTTAATATTTATGTATTCCGCACGATTACATATGTATTTGTAGCTCTACACGGAAAGTAATTGGCAGTATTGAGTTAAATACTTTGTATATAATTGTGAGAATGACGAGAGCGGTATTAGGATGACGTCTCTTTGTAGACAACTGCTCATTTACGATCAAATTGAAGGCTGCGGCGACCTAATATCACAGATAATACGAATGCATGATGATTAATGCTTTTTTTCTTCGAAATAAAATACGAAAAACTGTTTTTGCTAATGAATAATTTTTTACGTGCAAGAAAACTTAAATAAGTGGAAGCGAACTTTATATTTTATAAAGTTTTACACAATTTATAGAAATATTCTTTATATTATGTCTTTAAGATAAGAGTTACTCGTATAATATAAATTAATTTCCTGAAACTTTATCTAACTAGACAAGAAATTGCACTTCCTACTAATTAATATCCTACGAACTAAAAGACAAGTACATCTTATATATTTCATATATACGATAAAAATTTTTAAAAAGTAAAGAGGCTTGGAAAGGATCATATTCCCTCCTTCCTTCGCGCTCTCTATGTGGATGCGACAAATTGGTTGAAAGAAGAGGAGAGTGTCCCCTCGGAAATAGCTATTTAAAGATGTGTTGCATTCAAATTGTCTCACGAGTGCCTGCGCCGTTAGTTAATCCGCTGTTCCTTTGCTGAGAATATTCCTGCAGGAGACTGCACTATATGTCGAAGCGACAGAGACCTCGTCTCTTTAAGCTCGTCTTACGAATAGAACATTTGACGCTTCTCATGGCTCAAGTTTACACCGTCATGTTCTCATAATGGCCGCGTGAATCATTCAAATGGATTTCTGTTGCCGACACAGCAACGGCACTATGCTTTGCTTTGCATTTTATGACCGTTCCTCTCTCTCCGTGTTTTACTGATTTAATAATTAAATATGCCTATTCTCTCGTGGTGACCCGTCTCGGATTCCTGAGAGAGCTGAGAATTTCAAAACGCGTAGAGATATTTTTGGAACAAATATTCGGTTCACCACAGCAGAAATAAATCTCAGTTCCTATTGCCAAACAATGCCATTTTGGCGGGTTCCCAAGAATTTTATGAGACACTTCATACGCTTGTGAAAAATTTTTCAGAATGTTTAGCGACTACGTAGCAACGATAGTGGATTCTCCATCGATTCAGCATTCGAATTCGTCTTACGACTTCTGTTCTCCATTGTTCCCGAAATGACGAGTCGATCGTCTTATCTTTTCCTTACGCTCGCTTTTCGGATTCGCGGATATTTGCAATATGACACCTCCGTTTCTGTTATCGCCGGCCTGCATTCGCTATCTAAAACAGCCGCGCAGAGCGACGGGACGGTTGCCAAGTATTCGGGGGGATTAAAACGAACGGAGCCTGATTTCGCGCTATTGATCCCCATACGTTCCATTCATCGAAAATACAGAAGCGTGGGGCGTCTATTTGACGTAGCCTTTATAGACATTGCGACTATAGCTATCGATTGGTAGAAAGGTACACTCAAAGAAAAAAATATAGTAGAGGCAACTGTGAAGGTGACAATTATACAAATTTTATATGTAGAATTAATGTACAGCATAATTGAATAAAATACACATGAGTGAAAAATGTCATATTCGGTCAAGGCGGTTTGTCGCGCTTAACAATATTTTTTATGAATTTATAATTGAATAAACTATGTATATTATTTTATTCAACTATGTACATAGTTTATTCAATTACACTGAGAGAAAAATGTACTAAATTTTAATAAATATTTTTTTTAATAGTGCCAGTTGAATGTTTAGATATTAAATATAAATATAGGTATTTATTTTGTACAAGAATTAATTTGATTTAACTATTATTATTTTTATTTAGTAAATGTTATATTAATACTATTCAAATAATTATTTATTAAAATTTAGTATATTTCTCTCTCAGTGTTTAATAATTTTCAGGACGAAAATACAAAAAATTTTAAAATATTATTGAAAATCAGGGAAAATCATGCATGAAATTTTATCTAGAAATCAAGGAAAAATTATGGAATTTTAGGATGACGAACTTATGGCAATCCTGCATAAATACTTTGTAATAGAATTAAAAAAGAATTTATTAAAATTAATTCTACATATGAAACTTGCATTAGTTGTCAATTTTATAGTTGCTGAAAAACATGATGATAGCAACTGTACAAGTTATCGCTACTATGTTTGTGAGTATACGATGCTGGCGCCTGCTAGACTTGTTAATCCGCGACCTTTACACAATAATTAATAACGGCTGTCTGCCCGTTTTGAGAAGTTTTCCGCACAAGACATCGCCGGCTGCTGTCGGTTCTCGCCAATCGATAGATGGATGCAACGACTAGGCGTATGCGCCTCGCGTCGTGCAACTCTAAACGAGAGACGAGACTTTCCTCGGAAACACAGCGAGGTGGATTCTAAAATTAATTCGACGCTTCCAACGAGAATCTCAGAATATAAGACATGGTGTTGAACTGAATCTTGGAACGCGTCTCATTTGCCGATTGCTCCCGGGAATACTTTCTCTCAGGAATTAACAACCATCTTGCTTGGTTTTGAGTTTCGAGATAACGAATAGAAAAATATATAAAGACAGAATTGATATATGTATAAAAGATGACGCGGAAATAGACTTTTTAAATGTAGAAAATGAATTTTCAGCATTCTCTGATATTTTTATCGCCTCATACTTTCTCAGAGAAAAGGACAGTTATGTGTCAGTCGCGTTTGAAAAAGTATTCGCGATTTAAAAACTTGACAGTTCGCAGTCATGCTTGTAACATAGGCTGCATTCAGCAGAAAAAGCAGCTCTTCTACTCTTCTACATTCGAGTCTAATCGAGACGTGTTGAACCTGGCAACCCACCGGTGAAACCTCTCGCCGGAAATTGAGGGAAAATTCATTTGGTCTAGGAATTACTTACTCTAGGCAGCCTTCAGCCAAGCCTAGACCGAAAGACTAAAGAGCACAGCGTGCTATTTCCACGTTTCCTGGTCCGATTTATATAGCACGTAGAGTGGGACGATAAAGCGAGCATTTGGCACATCGATCGACGGTTTAAACGTATCGGCTGCCAAAAAATACACCGCCGATCTCGCCGTGTACGGTAACGTTGCGTCACGCCGAAATAACATGCTTGTCGGTCACGCCTCGTATTCTCCCTGTCTCTCCTTTCCCGGTGTGAAAAGCCATCCTTCGGGTGACTCGTCAAATTTACCGATCTCGACCAAGAACCGATTCCTGGCGGTGACGCCGAGATGGTGCTGGGATCGGATTCGATATCCGAGTAGTCAAGATTGAGCCAGCTAGGCTTGTTCAACACTTGCACAGGTCTCTTTTTCCAACCTCATCTGCTTGTATTCATGTTCAGTGAAGTAAGCTATTTTTAACCGATCAATGTTGTTCTGTTTCTTATGTAGACATTCATCAATAATTGGTTGACAAATTGGTAGATTTTGATGTATTTTATTTGCAACATGAAGATTTTAGCAATCCAAATAAAATCTTTATCGCATTGACGATTTAAAAGATCATTAAATATACATATACTTTTATGTTAACTCAAAGTCTGTTTGCCACAAAGTATGTTGAAAAGCGATGATCGAGAGCTAGATATTATTCGACATTGGAAATATCGGATGTGATTCTACGATGAATCATCCTTTTAGACACAAGTTCAAAGATGAAATGACTTCGTAGGAAATGTGTGCACATTTTAAAATAACTATTTCCGAAACGATATAATGGGTTTTTTCTAATAGGCAATTTCAGCTAAACTTCTTGCACAGTTCATTCTTTCTTTTCTTCTCTTCACGTTGGAGAAAAAAGCGAAAAGATAAATGGTACAAAAAAATTACACTACATCTGATCGCAGATTACTCCTATTTAGGCTGCGTTCGAAAACGTTATCTAAGTGTCTCCGTGTATAGTTTTGTCCTTGTTGTTCTCTCAATATTGAACAAGGATAAGATGATACACGGGGGCATCTGGGTAACATTTCATAGCTTTAATGTTACGTTTTTAT
Organism: Mycetomoellerius zeteki; assembly: GCF_001594055.1. Taxonomy (NCBI): domain Eukaryota; kingdom Metazoa; phylum Arthropoda; class Insecta; order Hymenoptera; family Formicidae; genus Mycetomoellerius; species Mycetomoellerius zeteki. Next base: position 738,382 of record NW_017257198.1, read on the forward strand.
TTGATGACTACTTGGTACTGATTTCTATTTCTATATTTAATTCCTTTGTTATACAGTTTATTACGACATATTTGTAAAAATTATATTAGTCATCATTAATAAATTGGGATTGCATTATTTGATTTCGAAATCGATTCCGTTTATTTTCGAAATAATCGCATACGTTCAAGGCAATGACATTAAAGCGATCACCTATGCGACGTGTGACGTACTATACACATCTCGATCGAAGAAGTGAAACTCCATAGGTGTCAAGAGAATACAGTTGTATACAGTATCGTTCCGAGCGGAATTAAAGTTTCGCGAGTAATCTCGTTACAATCGAGCGTTGTGGCTTCGTGGCTTCGTTCTCTCGATCTCGAGATCGGACTGATCGAAAAATCCACCCAACTTTCTAGTGGGGACTCCCCGGAGGCTGGGAAGCCGTAACGGTGCGCGGCGCGTGCCGATCGTCTCTGAAACACCCTGTAATCCGGGACGACCGTCGTTGCGGCGCACGTTACGGCACGGAGAGAGAGAGTATTGACCGTCCCAGCGGGCAAACCAGTGGAAATTTCCACTGCCCTACCCCAAGACTTCACGGTAACCGCGATCTCTACACACAAACACACATACACACACTTTCTGGCCCGCTCGTTGTCGTCGTGTAATGCGTATAGCTGCGCCCTAAGCGTCTGCCTTTACCGATATAAAAGCTGTCTCCGAGATGTCGTCTTTTTCACCGTATCCGCTAGGCAGCGGTTGGCAAACCCCTGGATACACGTCATTCCGACGATCCAATCGCCGATCGGTCCCAGGGTAGTGCGATCGTATTCAGCGCGCGGATTATACCGGCGCTATCAACGGACGTTCATAGAACATTCTGGAACACGCAGCGAACATAGGAAATTCCAGCCGGCTGTCAACCGACGACCGTTGTCGCTTCGATTGCGTTGGCTGTTATTGATTTCCCTTGTCGCGTTCCGATCCGCCTTTCTGCGCGACGAATGAGAATACCACTGCCATTCATAATGAATTACGTGATACACTAATCGAAGAAGTCGAAGACATCAAAGACGAAGTTTGAGAACTTGGATGCAATCATTGTAGAATTCGATTTATAATTACGATTTATATTTGCAGAAGTTTCTACATTGTTTCTTCATTGTTAACAAATTGGGATGTATTATTTGGTCTCGAAGCCGGTTCCATTTGTTCCCGAAATAATTCCATTACATACGTTCGGAAATCGGGATCGGTCGAACCATCAGACGGTTAGAGAAATCTGTGCAAGTGTACGAGAAACGATTCTAATTACATGAACGATGAGAACCGCTGCCAGGTATGCGAGAGCCCCGGTACGAGAAGGTATTAAAGACAAGGCGATTCGTATTGAATTCAAATGGTGGGCTATCTGACCTTGAGAGGAAAACTTGATGGAATGCAATATACGCATCGTCTCCGGTGGCGGCTTTCTTTTTCGGTTGCAATGATTGCGAGCAGCAGGAGCGCGAAAAGGATGGATAGATGGATAGGCTAGTGATGACGGGGACATGGCTGGGATGGAATGGAATGGAATGGGACGGGCGGGACGGGACGGGACGGAACGAGACGGGGATGGGGATGGTGACGGGGGACGGTGAGCAGAAACGGCGCGAGATAGCGCGACTCTTGCGTGCCTATTTTTAGCCTGGCGCCGTCCTTCGCTTTTACGTAACGATGTAAAGAACACGATACGATATATACCACGTCCAGGTCCAACTGAATCACCGTAAATGCTTATTTGCGCGCTTGCTACGACGCTTTGTGCAGCTGTGTGCTAATTATGGTCCAACGCTGATAACGCGTATCAACATGTGGGTGATACGTGCCGATAGCCATTACGCCGTTTCGATGATTTAGCCGGTGACCTCGCGACCGCCATTTCCGCGTGAAGAACATGAGAAGAACTCGTCGTTGCCGATTCACGACAGTTTCGACATCTACCATGAAATGAAGACTGTAGCACTAGCTCGTTTGGTAATAAAGAGGAGATATAGCGACAATGGGTTACAATAAAAGTTCCATTACTGACTGTTGAGTTAGAGCTTTATATCCTACAGCTGATAATTTGGAGATCTGTGTGTATCTATATCTATTGTTGATTGAATAGTATTGCCATAGGAAATGAGAATCATGAGTTGAAATGTAACTAGATGGATTTTTATTCACTGGCATGAAATCAATATAACCGTATTGAGAGAAATGTTTTTTATATTTTTTATAACTGCATCGTAAAATTATCCATACAACATAGACCTTCAAGGACGTCCAGAAGACATTCTCTAAACATTCTAAGGATATTCGCAGGATAAATGTGTGTGGACATATAATTACGAACTCCATTTTTGTAGTTATTACTGCTTTGATGTTAGTAATAATAATTATATTTATAGTTTTATAAAAAAAATAAAAAAAATATATATAGGTGGCATTGGAAATGACTATAAATTATAGTTAAATTATAAAACACAACAAACAAAGAAATTAAAAGCTAATGAGAATACAGCGCGGTTAGGAAGGCGCAAATTGTGATGTGAAAACATTTATTAGAACTTATTAAAACTTTACGAGAAGGATGATGTCATCATTACTCCAAATTGGTTGCACGTTTAAGCTCGTTTTGGAATCCTTTTCAGAAATACAAATACAAATAGTTAAATTATATGTGATAATTGCAACTATTTTTTCTCTCGGTGAATATTAAGTACGCTATATTGAACTTTATAGAATACTCAAAAGTAATGCACTATAAATAAACGATTATACTGCACTCACATGGCAAAAAAGAGCTACACAACTTTTACAATCGATATTTTAGAAACGAGATATTTTATGGCAAAAAGTTTATACAGAGAAGGAAAATTTCATTTTACAGAAAAATTTTAGAAATATTATTATGTAAAAATGTATAAATATTTAATGCATAATTTTATATTCGTCGTTGTTGTCTTGAAATATTAATGCAATTTTATTCTAACAAAAATTTATAATTTCATATCTGCCCTGTATTAAAACTCATATTTTTCAAAACTTGATTTTCAAATTAACCAGTTTTAAAGTACAATATAGTGTAGTAATAATGCTACACAAATGATATATATTCAAGATATTTTTCATGTTTATATAATGATTCATAATTTTTCTGCATTTAAGAGAAATATTATTGCATATGTAATTATATAGTATGACACGTGGACATATATTATAATTAAAATTACGTTTTGAAAATAGGAAATGTCAAAATGTAATTAAAATAACATTTTGACAATTAAGAAATATTACAGTGTAATTATTTATTTTTTTGCAAACTATAATATAAACTGGGGTTTTCATAACAGTTCTTTTTATTGAGAAATAAATTGACTCGATATAATACTTTTTTTTTCTACACTAATAAAGAAAATTTTCTAAAATTTTTTTAAATTCTCACTAAATTTTCAATTATTAATAAAGAAAATTTTTGAATACAGTTCACCAACGTAATCAGCTACACAGTTTGCGAGGTTGTCTGCAGAACTTTAAGAGAAGAGATTAAAACACGCTCCGTTCTTTTTAAAATACAGTTTCTAAGGAGAAATTATTACATGTTTATATGGTCTCGAAAAAGGGCTCATTTTTTTGTAGAAAAGATATTCATTATTAATTTCACCAAGAGCTATTTTTTTTTAACATTTTGTATAAAAACATATAACTTTTATTTTTTTAATGAATTTATTTTATAAATTAGAACTAATATATAAAATACGGATTATTTTTTAAGAGGATTACCCGAACAAAAATACATTGTAAATAGTTCGTAAAATTGTAAATTTGTACACGTCTTATTTAATCACGAGGAAGCATAGGTATTATATTTCTAAATAAAGCAAGAATATTCGTAAATTTTGAAGAGGCTCTCGCATCTCGTTTACGGTTTCCTTCATATTTTTGTCAATGCGGAAGTTTCTTCATATCTTAAAGAAATAGAAAAAAAATCTTCATCGCTCAAGATGTCAAAAGTTTTCTCGTTGGCTGGACTTTTAGCGAGTAGTGGCTTGTTGGCAGATTCACCCCTCTTTACCACGTTATTTATCGACTGCTTCCGTATGCACATCTTCAAAAACTTCCCTTTTGCATATCTTAACTTCGATTTGAGAGCCACGCTGTGTATCGCTCTTCTCCGACGCATTCCGTTCTCGACCTCCTTACTACCTTCAACGTTTTATCATGCAGCTTTATCCTGTAGATACCTTCCTGCTTCGCTAAAAGTTAGCGTCTGGAAATCGTGAATTGATTTGAGACAAGCCACTCTTGAAATTTTTAAAACACAGATGTACAAGGGCGGAAGTTTACCGAATGGAAATTTTTCTACTCTGAGAAAAAGCGATCGAACGTCAATGGCTTTTTCTCAACAAAATCTAACAAACACTATAATGATTAGCTATTCAAAGGAGTAGAAAAAGTAGCAGTATAAAAGGATAAGGTTAAAATAAATATTGATTTATTGCTAGCTTAGTTAAATTTAGTTTTGTGTACAAATTGGAATAATTTATGTTATTATCTTTTTATTATTGTGTTTGGATAGAAAATTATTTATATAATAGCATTATTTTATGACGTTTTTTTTCTATTATTAGCAGAATTTTTGTTATAGTATGGATTCGAGAGAATAAGGGATTAAATTTCTATAAAAAGGACAAATATTTTATTTAAAGTATTAATTATTATTATATATATATATATATTCATCTAAAAATAAAGAATATTTTTTTGAATTTTAACATTTTGGCACTATGATCTTATTGTAAGGTCGGAAAACCAACCAGGGGATAGGAAGAAGAAGAAGAATATTTCAATTCGTAATAATCCGCATAATTAAAAAATTTTATCTTTATATAGTTTTGTTATCGCTTAGTAAATGAAAAAGAATTGCAAATAAAACAAAACAATTTTAAAAATTGGAATGCGCTGTGTAAATTGAATATATATAACATTGAGCATGAAATAATGAAATAAGCTAATTTAAAAAAATGTGTAAAAAGAGGGGGTGAAAAATATTACAGGTGGAAATGTTCGTGCAATCTCTCGGGAGATTTCATTTTCTTCTTTGTGTTTCAAGTGGGCCATACATTTAGTATCATGTGCAGCATGTATCTTTCGTGTGTACAATATATGTCAGGAATATGTCACATCGCGTTGAATTGATCGCACGTAAACATGCACGTACATGCGGAGTTACATAACTCGAGCGGTTGAGTCCCACTGTACGGACGCGTAATCCGTTAATGTAGTCATCATTAACGCGAAAATTATAGCGGTGCGATTGTGTATCCGATCAGTGTCATCTTATTGGAGTTTGCGAGCTAATCCGTTACCGGTATACAATCTCATGGGAAATTAGTTCCAACTATGAGAGAGCGCGACCCCCGGTCGGAATTATTCGCGTTCTAAGCAGAGTATTAGCTTAAATATCGTTTAGTCAGGGAACAGGCAATCAATCATTCACAACAGAGTTTATTGAATTCATGAATAATACATAGAGAGAAAGGACGTCGTTTAATAGTACTAATTATAGAAGAATTATACATTAGAAAGTACTATAGCGCGTTATTACTCGTATCTAATATATATTTTGATTAATTTTAATATTTTCTATAATAGAAATATCTTATCGAAAGAGAAAAATAAATCTAAACAGAGAAGCTATAATTTTAAATTTTTAACAGACTAAATCTAATAGAAATTTTTTAATTCTATTTTAAGCGAAATATATACATTAATGGAAAAATTCTTAATGTAAGAGATTTTAACATATCGAGATATTTATACATTTTAATACATTGAAATATAGAGATTATCGAAAATTAAAAACTCGAGAAATCATGATTTTTAGTTATTTATTAGCGCTCGTAAATTAACAAAATACTCACAATTATAATTCTTGTGTTGAAAGGTTTTATTTGATTAATAGCAATTTTTGAGTATGTCGCATGTTTAGTATTGTTATGTCTATAACTCGATTTTGCAATTCATATGAAAATTCACAACGGATACTGATATCGCTGATTATCGTTTGCTTAGTACAACTGAATTAATTGAGAAATTGGGTTAATATGACTAATATTTCAACTGCACTTTGTCGCTCGTCGTACATGAAACTCGCCTGTATACCGTGGCCTCAGATGCAATTCATTACAATCAGTCGATAATTGTCCAAACAATCCAGCGAATTGAATATTCTCCATCGAATTACCATCTTTAACTAATTAGTTCGTCCGCCCTGACTTGTTACGGAGTACCAAGAGAAACATCTCCCTTGTCGAATAAACCAGACGCGCGCGACGCAATTAGGCATGATTGCGACACGAGGATAACGAAAAGTGCAATCCAGAGACGTCGAGGGATTGTATCTTAATGCGAGAAAGTGAAATACGGCTATGAAAAATTAACGGTATTAGTAAAACAGATTATACAAGTTCATTTAGATTTTATATCCTTTTCATAGTATTACATTTATCTTTCTAAAAAATAAATTTTATTGTACATAATTATGTGTGGACTTTATATTATTCTGTTCACTTTTAAGATCTTGTTATTTAAAGTATATATACGCCATAATATTATTTATGATATTATTTATCTAAAAAAATGTATTTGTAAAAATATATAAATTTATATTCTCGTTCTTTTCTGCAAAATATAACTAAAAAATGACGATTCGTGAATTATGTCGTTGTTATTATATTAATAAACTATGTGTATTTTATAAGGCTATCCTAATGTTTTTCGCGAATTGCATGAATTTTGCAGGTACTCATCGTTTTAATATCTTCAGATAAGATCGAACAGTACTAAATCAATATATCAGCAGCAGGTGCAATCGGGAGAAGCTTTTAATAAAATACGACGCATATAAAAGAGCGTCGATAAAGCGTCGCGAAGAGGTAAAGCAAAATCGAGAACCGTTGAGGAAGAACAAAGACGGAACGGCAGACGATAATCCAGATACCAATCGCTGGTTTACATGCTATCCTATCATCCTGATCTCAGAATTATACAGATCGTACGGACTTGAGCGGGATGGAGTGTCATGTAACATCACGATGTACTTCGATTATCACCGAATGTTTCCTTGTTCCTTTATCTCGATTATGCCATGCGTCGTATATGCCTTTATATCTTTAGATATTATACACATTTAGGCTGTGTTCCAAATTTACTGCCAGCACAGAAAATGCTACAGTTTACGTTACGTGCACTATAGATTTTCAGTACTGGCAGTTAATTTTGGAAAGTTGGCTGTAATTATTACATTATCTGTTTTTCTTAGCCATGAATCACTTTGTTTGCCATTTAGTAATTCCGCTTTCCTATTAGAAATATTTCTGGAAGAGGTGCGTTCGGTGAACGTTAAAGCGTATTCGACGTCTAATGTACGCGAGCACAATGGAATTCCCAATTTTCCTGGCGAGAGAGAAAGAGGAGAGTATCGAAGATACGTGGAATTAACGCGCTCGAATATATCCTGAGCGTTATATTGGAAACCGATATTCATGACTCTCCGTCCTCATGTCCTTGCCATTCTCCTCCAATCCTTGCCTCCCTCATCCGCTTTCCACGTCCATTTCAAGCGCGGATACGATACGTACGTACTTGTACTATTTCCGTATCCGACCGCGGAATACGATTCGCTTATCATCTAAGTTTATCCTTCAAGGCATCGGGTCTTCAACGAAACGTATGCCTAAGGAATCTTAGGTGAATTTCGTAGTATTTATACAGATTGCGACGATTGATTCATGGCTGTTCACGGATCGATGGATGACTGATGCGATCAGGTACACTGAGAGAAAAGTTTTTTGTATTTGTGACTATAATTACGTAAATAAATTGCATTGCAAATAATAATAATACAGAAAGAATAGACAATGATTGTAAATGACTATATAACGACTATAAATAACTATTAATCATAGTTTTTAGGTACAATACCATATATTCTTTTTGATATATAAAATTATAAATATATATATATGTATATAATTATATATTATAAGTAAATATAATTATAACATCATGCAGCAAAGATTTCAACAATATTACAGCAATATTTCTAACGTTGCAGTAACGTTTGCTGAAAGCTTCTGTTCTGTATGGGACATTATAGTAGTAATAATTAAAAATAAAGCTCCTAACAATAATTATATTACCATGAAATTATAGTCACAAATACTAAACATTTTTTTCTTTATGTATCTTGGCGAAACCACACTTAATTACCATTGATAATAGTTTCTGATTGTCTAATCGAGACTAATCTTCATTAAAAATAAAATTAAAGAAGACGTGAATAATTGATCATCATGACTCTTCATCAAGCATTCTATTAAAATTAATATTTCAAGTTTTTCTCGGATATTATTTCGATTTTTTGTCAAAAATTAAAATTGCCATATCAAATAAAGAACGGTATAATTACAGAGATGAAAAATCATAAGAGATTAAATACATAATAAAAATATATAAAGTGAGATTTTTCAAGCGTTACATTATATGCAGAATATTCAGAATACAAAGCAAATTAGGTGTAAGCGAAACAAGCTAAAAGCCTTAACGTAAACATATCCCATTAAAACGAAACATCCATATCGATCGGTCTTCACTACAGATCTATCCATCACATTACGCATCTACGTAACATATGTTCGCGTGTCTATAATCCGATAGTCTATCAATCGGTTCGTGTTGGTTAACGTAATGGTTCGCCTGCATCATTATCGGAGTGTATTTCCGTTATACCTTTCTCTATCTCCAACTGTATAAAATAAGATCAAAGATGGATAACAGATGGATAATGAATGGATAATGTGACTAGATATTTTTGGATCTAATAAGCAGTCAATTTTATATTGGAGGAGGGGAAATGTACGCATTAAATAAGCACTTTCTTTTATTAAAGAAGACAACACGTCTTTGCTTCTTTTATGCGTACATTCGGAGAAACAAAATCGATATAAAATCTCAACAATCATTATTTATATATAGATTTATCATTATAGTTCAGCAATTTTTTTATAAAATATTTTTTATCGGGATTTGTTTTAGCTAAACTCGGGACACTTGATATGCTTGATATGCGAGATAATGGAACAATAATTACCTCGAGAATAGGATATCCCTTGGAAAGCAGGATGATTGGTCATATTAAAGATAGAGAGTTTGCAAAGGGGTATATTTATCGAAATAAAAATTAGATAGCCGATAGTCTGGATTGCGAATTATCGCGTCTATTTTACGGTACAAACGAGTAATCGCGATTTTTATTTCGTTCGTCATTAGGAAATGTTCCAAGGTATTTTGCTTGCGTTCTATTTTTGTTTCGGATACATTTCCGAGTTTTTCCTCTGTGCGTTACCGCAGGGTTTTAATACACGTGGTACGATATTTTTCGGATTCGGCTGACTATGAGCGGCACGTTATAGGGTCATTGGTTCCTTTCCTCATCGATTGCGCGTTTTATTTCCATCCGCTTTTCCAAGCGAGCGTGAAATTCCGTATTTCACGGAAAACGTGATCTGACGGGAATTTCGTGGAGCATCGCTGGTTCCATCACTGGTTCCATCGCTGTGACATCCGAGTCTTTCAGCAATAATAATTAATCGGGTCGTTTATAAAAAAAATTGTTCAAATTGATGTTATCCATTAATTGATAATACGTTAATTCATAATAACATTCGATTATTAATACCTAATACATTCAGCGTTTTTTTAGTTAAATGGAATTATCGTTTACACAATTTTGCGCACGTGACTTGTAATAATAATTAAAATAAACGTGGTTTTCATTTTCGCAAATCTTTATTCAGCACCGACTCAATATTAAATTAGTAATCAAATATTAAATTTATAATTAAATCGATTCGAATTGTTTTATATCTCTCTTTTTAATGTATACACGAAGAGAAAATCATTTCTTCATCATTATTTCTCTGATAAGTAAAACGCCAAAGAAAATCCGCGTTTCTACGATAAATCTACGGGCGCAATAACCGAACAGGAGATTTCCCGAATAATTTAATCGGGATCGATAATCGCGTAATTGATTGTTTCCCTCGGCGTTCATGCTGACATGAAACTCGGAATCGATATCTTGAATCGCACGTGCTCCGTCACTTTGTGCCCGCACCGTATATATCGTAGAAGGAGTAGAACAATGGCGGTGTGTTGTATTGCCTTCCCTCCGTCAGGCTCGGCCGGGGCTTTCATTCGCTCTAGACGGCCCACGGGAAATAAAGCACTTCGGCGTGTCGTTGCTGATGGAGACAGAGCAGAATCAAGAGGAACAGCGAAGTAGGAACGCGTTGAGGAAACGTAGGACGAAAGACGACTTGGTTGGCAGATACCGGCAGCGGCACATCAGAACTAATGAGCACGGTCGTGTTTTATGCTCGTTACGTCGGCGAGAGATTGGAATGGCCGTAAATCTCCGAGATAAGTCTTTCACAAATTTTGATCACGGTAAAAGCACGATTTCCGGCGAAAAATCCCGGCTGGGATGCGCGAGATTTAAGAATAAGGAACTCGGCGTGAGGATATATTATAGAGGCAGAGATAATGGTAGCATTTAAAAATAAAATAAGCCGTCTTTACTTCCCACTGAACTTGATAAATTTTGCATACGTGCTAGAAATTATCTATAAGGTATATATTTCTTTCTTCTTGATGTATTCCTTATAAATGTATAATATATTTTGTATATATTTTTTAATATTTTATAGGACGATGAGGTGATATTGATACAATTTGAGACTAACTGATTGATAGTACTTGAACAAGACATTAACATATAAAGTAAAGCTGTACTTTCCTCTCTATAACTAGATTCATAGTTATTAATTTGAGAGATGATTTTTGTAAAAAAGATAAGAAAATATAGTAATTAGAGTTGGGGTATTGAAGAAAAGATAGGATAGCAATGTTAATTAAAGAATGTCTAATTCAGAGTAAGCAATCATTTCAATGGCGGAAAGAAATCTTTCTTATTAGGATGTTTCAAGAAAGACGCTTGATTAAAATAAATCGTAGACAACTGGAAAAAGTAAGGTGCTTTTTAAATCGAGTTTAATATTATCTATTTAATTAAGTTAAAATCTATTGAAGTTAAATATTGTCTATGTAATATCTTATATAGCTAATATCTTCTCTCTTTTTTCTCTCCACCTTCTCTCTCTCTCTCTCTCTCTCTCTCTCTCTCTCTCTCTCTCTCTCTCAATTGAGCATTCATTGAGACGAGACGTAGTTTATTCGTTTGCTTCGCATAGATAGAAAGGGATAGAAGAGAGAGAGAGGAATAAAAGGGAGAGGAATGGGCTGGAGAGCACGTAGAGAAAAAGAGAAAGAGAAAGAAAAAAGACAGAGAGCGCGGCACGAGTGTCGGAATTCATATCACGGGGATATAACCATCTCAAACAACGGAATGAAATCCATTTCCGAGATTGGCGACTATCGATTGAGGCGTTTCGGGGGCTCAGCTTTCGGCGTGGTCGCCGCATTTTACTCTCTAATTTTGTGATAATTAGCTGAAACGCTCGTTAATATCAGAGACCAGGCTACGCCGGCTGCGGTTTTCGATTCGAGCGTTAACAAGCTTCCTCTTCCTGTGCACCATTCGTCCTCTCATTCCCGCCATCCTCGCCGTCGCGTCCGCCCATTACTACTCTTCCGCGCGCGCAGACGTCTGCTTCCGCCAACGGTATTGTCCGCTCGTGTCCTCCGTTCGATAGTTATTGCGACTTCTCAAGCTGATTTGCATTATTTTGCGAGTAATCAAATCTAACGGATATTTCATTCTGTGAAGAATTATGTAGGATGTATAATTTATGTATTTTAATTAATTTTAGTTAATTAAGTATTCCACGTGAGATACTCAAGAGATGTGTTTAGATGTAATTAAAGAAACATATGATTTAATGTTATTTTATTACATTAAAATTTATTAGAATTAGTTATCTCGGTTATTCGAATTTTCATTAACAATAAAAAATTTCTATTTAATTCGCAATATCCGTTTCCTAAGGAAATGCGATTGTCTGTGAACGAGAAAGGTATGAGAAAGAAACGTGCAAAATCGAGAGAGTTATTAGAAATGTACTATTATTCTACGTATAATTAATGTGACTATTACATCAAGTGTCTTGTGACATTCTAAATGAATGAATGGGTATTAATAAACTTAAGTATCTCTCTACGCAAGCACCATTTATCCACTCAACTTATTTTTTTTTTCAACTTCTATTCTCTTACATCTCTGCCACTTTATTTATTAAACTCTGATACTTTATTTATTAAACAAATAATCTTCGCTAATAAGATAGAAGGATAAACAAGACTTTTCTTTTACAAGCCGCCGTTGTATTCCGTACTAACTTCGCTCGCGCGAAAAGATCTATTGCTAGCTCTGACAGAGATTAATCTCGCTAACGATAGGTTGTTTTATGGGCGAATACACGCAAACCGTTTTCCTCGATAAATATATTCATATCGAAGGCAAAGACTCGAACGTTCCGCTCGCTTATTCGTTTATTACCCTCGGAAGTACTTCTCGGGTCGCAGCTTTTCAATTAAGTCAAGCGCGCGCAGGCACCATCGCACTGAACCGTGTGCCCATTTCAATTAAACCTATACGCGCTAATAGAGCCCTGGTGAATAGCACTTTCGGCTTTTTGCTCAAAAAGTCAAGCCGATTTTTTTTATATCCGCTTTCGTACGGCTATATCTCGTCACGTTTGTGGTGCTTTTCACCGTTTTGGAATGCGCCACGCGTATTTTAGCGTGTCCTGCATCTTTACGAGAAAACTCGAATTCGATTGAAAATAAAACACGTTTTTTTTTTAGAATTATTTTTAATACCAAAAAATATTGGATTCCATCCTTAATTGATACAATCGCGCGAGCATTCCATTAAAATTCTGGACGTAATAAGTAAACGCAAACTCAACGTGCTGACGATACGTTTAATTATATTTTTATTAAAAATATTGTAGTAATATGTGTGTGTGTAAAATTTAAGTGCATTATTTTCAATTTTATATTTATCTTTTCTTCTGTTAAATTTTTTATTTATTAAATTTTTCAGCTTTCATTTTTATATGCTATAGTAGGAATGAGGTCGTTCTGTCTGCAATATTTACAAATATTAAAATAAGTAGTGGATTTAAAAATGCAAAGGATTTTTCATCTTTATGAGATGCGCGATTTCGTCTTCTTTTCCTGCATTTCCTCTTTCTTGACGTTTATTAAGATGAGCGTATTTGGATTGTGATCTTAGTTTAGCGCGCGTCCTAACGACGAAAAGAGTTACGCATTAGGTAGATTTGCCACGACAGATAGCATTCTGATTTCAGCGCACTGAAAGTGACTGGAAAAAAGGTGAGTGACACGACCATTTATTTAATTACTCAAGTTTCTATTACCCATTGAACAACGATGGCGCGCATTGTACTGTCCGCGGATCTATCGAATTGTTTACGGTTCGGCTAATGGTATCAATTACAACGTGAGATGCTTTTAATGGACTTCTTTTTGTAGAGGACGAAATTAAATGATTCAAAAAAGCAAGATACGTTGAAGCTGTAGAATCATTTCGAGGTATCTTGTTTTTCGGAACAATAATTGTTTAGTTGTTAATTAATTGAAATTTTTTCAGTTGCTGCAAAGTTTATTTATAAGTTTAATAAGATAACTGAATCTATGCCCTACTCGCTGTTTGCATATAATTATACGATGAATTCAACAGATAGTATTAATAAGCAGTGATGCAAGCTATCCATCTGAATTCAATTATTAACATTAATTTATTGCTTAGTTTCTTCATTCTGTTATTGTAAAGTAAAATGCAAAATGTCGTAATGATGTAATATTTCGTAAATAATTGCTTTCTATATAACTACTACAAGAGATGATTATTGATTTCCGTAGTTATCATGATGGTTATTAATTATCGTATTTATGTAAAATATCAAGTTCAAAAAACCCTAGTAGCATTTATTGACACAATATTGACCCAATATATCCCCCAACATTTAGCCAATAAATTGCTACTAGAGAAACTTTACCACGAAGTGGGGTAAAAATTCTTGGGAAAAAAGTCGCATACTTTATAGTGCTTAAATTATGTATTACCTAGTCCGATAAATTTTTGATGATAACGCAGAACGCATTTTTTGTCCAGTATATCGATTCGTACATATGTACGTGCACATTCGCGTTGGCTGCGGAAATGGAGAAAAAAAAAGAGCGGGAGAAAGAAATATCAATTAAAGTCTTTTTATATTTTAATCTTTTTTTATTTCTGTGATCAAACGCTATACCACAATTAAAGTCGTTAATTTAAATAAGAAAATAGTTGTATCGTACAAGAGAAAATTACTATCAATGGGATTCGAAAGGTAAACTGTTCGCGAATTGTTTGCTCCAAGGATAAATTGTTTAAACGAGAGAATTTTATTTTTTGAAAATTCTCAAACGCAAGACTTATCGGATAGTGATTGGACACCCTAGTGCGTACTCAGTGCATATTAAAGCCATTGATCACAAATCGATATAAAGATCTGTGTGTTTAATATAAATATAGAAATATAAACCGCGCGAAATTGTCAATATATTTTATTATAAAATACGTATTGGGCATCTTATCATTCGAAATACTTTTACATTCAGATTAGATCAATATAAAACATGGCTTTAATATGCACTAGTGCATCTAACCGAATTCGCTATAAGTCGACGATTAATATTTTTCGCGACAATGATTTCTTTCTGTATCACGAAAATAATCAAACTCTTTCTTCACGAGGATTAATCATGCGAAAAATAAACGAGAAGACGCATTAGCGTTGTTCTTTGATACCGGAAAGATTTTGTTGGAGTATCTATAAAAATTAAAATAGATACAAATCTAAAGATAATTTTGTTGGACCATCTAATTAACCACTAAAATAATTATGTAAGGATATTCAAGCTGGTTGCTACAATGTCCAAAATTTTTTATAGCGTTTTTCATTGTGCTTGAAATTCCTACGTAATTATTTTGGTGGTCCAACAAAATTATTTTCAGATCTGTGTGTCTAGTTAAATTTTCAGATGCAAAATCGTTCTTTCCATGCATATGTACATCATGCATGCAAATAACGAGATCGTTAATTATTTGCTATGTAATATCGTGAATGGATCGAAAAGATTTATTGGATCGAATCCCTTTATAATTCTGTGTTCAATCACTGAATACATAGTCTCTATTGTATCGCATTTCTCAGATATATTAGATATTAGATATTAGATACCTATTAGCGTAGCATGGGAATCACATCTCACGCGTTGATCGATAATTATCAAACGCTTTGTGTTATAATAGAGCGCGTTCAATTCCGCGCATATCTTCGTAATACATCGAGGGCACTGGAGGCGAAGAGAGTTATTACATTCCCCGCTTGGTGAGGATGAGACGTCTCCGGTTTGTATCGCTTGACACGCGATGGCCCGTCTTGCAACCTCCGCCAAGCAAACTCCGAGATAACAGTGACATTATATCGCGATATTAAAACAGTCGTGACGGTTTGCGACGTACTTAGCGCTTCTCGCGTTAATGAAACCGCGGAAGCAGCTTAAATCCGAAAATGTAACTGTAATTATCGTGTGACCGTAATTGCACTAACGCTGCATCGACGCGTGATGTACCCTTAATTTGCGAAATTAACCGGAAACCCGGCGCACGAATCGAACGCCGGCAAATCTGTACCTATAAACGAGTTCTCTGCCATGTAATTATTGCATATTATAATTATTGTAAGTTGACGTTTAATTAAAATGGTTGTTGTTCTAAATATGAAATTCTATTGCTAATACAACACGGTTGAAATATATCACGATACGATAAATTGTAGTATATTCAGCAACTAATAGCAATCAAATATAGTTACCTATAAAGCAGATAATTTACGTATGAAAAACGTTTTGCCGAAACATTTTTTATGCTGTATAAAAAAGTTAAATAGACGTTACAAATCTTATAATGTTTTTATGACGTTTATTTTTTAATTTATACGTTTATTATACGATTCTTTTATTAAACGTATTTTAACCGCAATTGTTGGATATAGTTATAAATAATATTTTCTAAATTAATAGCTTTTAGAAAATAATAAATAACTCTTAGAGAAAGTTTTTCATTTTTTGCGTAATTGTTTTTCGTTACTCGAATGATGAAAAATTATTTCTTAAGACAACGTCTTTCTTTGCTTAAAATATTTCATTGTAATTCGAATTTACAAGTAGCTACGATTTGACAAATGAGCAAGATGCTTAGAATTTTCTGTTTAATCACGGGTTTCCAACTTATTTTCACTTATAAACACGTTTGTCAGAATTTACCGATAAATTTTACACGGAACTTTTCAAAGCGTTTTAAGTTGGATTACTTTGTTTGAATGTTGGAGCGATTGTTTGAGCGATTACGATTCTTTCGCAAATTACTGTTCAATCGTTGTGCATGGTGGAGCTTTAAACAAAACATAGTCCTATAAACACAAATTGTACATTTGTTAAACAATCAATATTAATTGATATGTTTATTAATTATCTTTGTGGGTTTGATTTGTTATACGGATTTATTAATTATGTTTACTTACCTCTCTCAAAAGATCGATAAATCCATTATCAGATTTCATTAATTATTGTTAACTTTTTTAATAAATTAAACATTTAATCTTAACTTAAAACTATGTAATTAAATATTATACAATTTTTGTAATATAATATAATATTTTTTGTTAAAATAAAAAACAATTAAAAATGTTCAAGAAATAAACTTTCATAAAATTATTAAAATACACATGTTCTTTTAAAATTGATTTTGAGTTCATTAATTTGTTAAATGTCTTTTATGTTTATATTCGATATTTGATATTAACTTTATTATTTTTTGAATCTTCAATAATTATATCTTATTTACATTTATTACAATTATATCTTATTTACATTATATTTTGCTGTCACACAAATAAGATCGTAGATCTTAAAAGTAATAATTCTAAAGGTTTTAATTTTCTATGAGACACATGTTTCATTAGACATATACATTTTTATTAAAAATCAATAGGTAATAGGGCTACGAACCAAGGTTAATACGTGTGATCAGATTTAAATAAAAATAAAGATAAACATACAATAACTTTAATCTAAATGCCGGCAATGATAACAAACGTTTCGATCCGCATTGGATCCTTCTCAATGTTAGAGTTGAATACAAAGGAAAATTATTGTTAAAAAATAATATTAAAAATTATAATTAGAAACTTCCCTCTCATCTCGCAGTATTTCCGCAAACATGTTGATAACGAAATTCGGTGATGTGTCTATCCGTTCATAATGCATGACTTCTGTCAAACATAGGTCATACAAATAATCGTAATACAAAATCAATACGCAATCATACAGAATTATAAAAAATGTATAAAATATAATAAATATGAGAATTATAGTCGTACAAAAAACTGATAATCGGTAAGTCATTAATATAAGAGTCAGTAATAAAATTGATAATCGTTAATATAAAATGTAAACATAGATAAAGTCAGTAATATAAAACATAAGTATGATATAAGTTATAGTATATGCGGAGTGCATTAGTGGAAGTAATAAAAATTGTGAGTACCTTCATGCCGATCATAATTAGGCCTGCAGTGCGAGAAGAGTTAAAAATCTTGTCTTTGCTTGTTCGTGTACTTAGACATTATAGACAACAGGAAAGTAATAAATAAGAAGAAAGGAGAGCATAGGAAGGGGAAAAAAACATTCGATAGACGAAGAAACAATAGAGGAAAGGGAGTACGAAAAGGAGAGATAGAGGAAAATATTTATGAAGGAGAAAGAGATTGTATAATTTGCGAATAAGATTCAGATAGCGATTCTGTATCATTTTGTTTGTTAAGATCTTGTTTTTGTCTTTTAATGTGAATCATCTCTGATATTAATCTTTTGTTATATGAGGATTCACTATCTAAAACATTTTTATTAATTTGTATAATGAATTTTTTCTGTTAGTTAATATATACAAAATTAACAGTCATAAAAAATAATTTTCTACTTAAGTACATCACGATGCATATATATTATACTTATCGATATCGATACGAAATACATTTATGGTATTATTAAAATTTAATTATATTTCATGTACACACATACGATCAATTATTGTGTAATCAGACAACCATTTAATAAGTTTTTAACGTAAGACATTGTACGTCATATAAAATTATGTAATATAAACAAACATTTTTAAAGATTTGTTTTTAACTCTTATTTTTGTAATAATGTTTTCTTGAAATACTGATTAAGGAGTATATTTACGTATTTAATTTGTATAACGATAATATTATACGAAGGTGGTTCAAGTCAAACCGGGACTTTTTTATTCTTATGTTCATGAGAATACCACCCACGTACATTGCACACACACATAAGAAATGGAATGGCTTGAAGTGCTTACTTACATACTTTCTAATATACCTTACAGCAAATACAAGCATCGGCATAAAGTCAACTTTGAGAGTGTTCGTGTGAGTCGTATGGGTAAAAAGATTTCTTCTATCTCTAATTGATTTGAGCTGTGGTTGGCAGTTTATTTATAGACACAATCTTAAATGTGATTTTGGTTCGCGTCATCGATAAATCTTTTTTTAAAAACCATAAATCCGAAACGAAACACGCGTTCGTAAATGACATAACTTTGTTATGTTTCGTCACGTAATATGTACAATGCTAATTGCGAGAGTTTATTATCATGAACATTGGTGAAAGCTAACGTAGAACTAACATTACTAAACACAACTTTTGTTTACAGAACTCAATATTCCATTTGCATTAAACTGATTGCTAGAAACTTGCCAAACTTATAAGGAGCAAATAATATCTGATTCCCATGATGAAATGTTACCTGCTTTCCGACGAGATTTCATTGCTAAATTCGTTCGCGAAGATATAATATATTTGCGAATATAATGCTCTATGAAATGTGAAGCTCTTTGAATAGATTTTAAATTTTATTGGAGTTCAAAAATTCCTTCAATATATTGTAATTCAATTATACCATTATTTTTATTAATAATATTTAAAAAAATTAGTTTTTTTATATTCAAATTTCTTATTAGAATAGATTTTTTAGTATTTGAAATGCAGAGAAGATAAACAATTTTGCTCTAAAAAAAGAAAAAATAAAATTTTGAAGACATCTTAATATAACAGAAACTATAAGATTTCGCGGGGAAAAAACTTCTGTTTCAATGCGCAAGAGTTTATGATGACCAACGATACGTAGCAACTTGGTTCTTGAAGTTCGCGAGCAAATTCGTCCACGTCGAAAGATGGCCAAATCTCATTCCACGAATATTATTCACTCGTTACGAGTTCAAGCAGAGTTTCTATCAAGTAGTGTCACTTGGATAAGACGTTTCTTTAAACGAAAGTTACATGATTACGTGAAACTTTGTAGTTCTCCTTAGATTTCGCCACTGGGGATACAGAGATTCTCGGAAAACTGTCTGCAGTTGAATCTCTCGCTTTAAGTTTACTCGCAAATAGGTTTTTCTTTGATCCCACGCGGAATCTGTCACATCTTCTTTCACGAACGTTTGGATTTCATCGTCAGAGAATTTCAGCTCGCGAGATCTGAGATGAACTAAAGGTAACGTGATTTTTCGATACATGGTTTCGATAAGATGTCTAGAATCGAGTCTAGAAAAGAAAAAAATTCAAAGTGTTTCAACTTCTTCCAACGAGCTTTGACTTTGCAAAAATGTCGGTTTACAATAGTCACGTGGCATGGCAGATGAGAATCTGGAAATATCGTCTTACATTTTCGATAATCAGGAGAGCCATGAGAGTCAGTATGGTGTTGGTTGACGTAGAAGCCGTGGAATTTCGCCGATTGCCTCCATGCATGGCCGCCGATTTCTCTTCTTCTGCGAAAATAGATGAAATTCTTTGAAAGGATCAAACGCGAGCGAGAGAAATGCAATTGGATGTACAGAATGCTTGAAATATTTGGTCAAACTTTGGCAGTTGATGTTTGAATTTTCTACCAATTGTTCTCTGTTGAGAGTATGTTGTATGAACGTTGAGCAAATTACAGGTTTCTAAACTGCAGTACATTAAACGAGAAAAGTATATTAAACTAAAAACAAGCAAAATTTATTAAATAATAAATAACAAGTAAATTTAAAATGAAAAATGATAAATAAGAGCATAAAAGCTGAACAGGATCTAAATTAATTAATGTTTATATAATAATTATTAATCGTACAAAACCACAAGCGTTTCAACTTTCATTATAGGTCATCTTCAATGTTTTCATTCTAAAATATGCTCAGAGTATGAAAATTAATTGTAATAATCTTCGATTAATACAATATTATAATTCAGTTACACAATCAATTTGAAGAAAGATTTTATTTTTGAATATGGTAATTTGTGACACACCTTTTAATTACAGACTTATTTATAATATAAATAAATTTGTAATTAAAGTGTCGCAAATCACTATATTCAAAAACAAAACCTCTATAAAAAGAATATGAATATTAAGTTTATTTTAATAATAATAATTTAAATTTGCAGATATAATGTAAAGAATATATAATTGAATAAATTAGATAGTGTGTGTGTTCCACTGTAGTTTCGGAGAGGTAATTGAACCAGTTCAATAGACCCATTTTAACTTCGGAAGGTTAAATATCCAGGAATAGAGGGATTAATGAGTCACGAGATGCCTGTCGAACAATTGCTCACCTTCGATGACATGTAGCACGATGTGAGCCGGCCTAGCATTGCTCGGCAAACATGTGTAATTCCCACCATGCGAGAGCTTCACCTTCTCCACGACGAATACGGAGCCGTTTCTCTTAAGCTCGAATCGAACGCCGGGCTCATTGTCGTAGTTTATCATGCGCGCTTCGCGATACCAGAACACGTAGCTGGGCGATTCTGCGGCTGCCATTAACTGGCACTCCAAACGCAGGCTGGAACCCTGCTTTACGTGGAGATCCGGTCCACCCGGTATCACCGAGTACGCCTCCGTGATGTTCAATCGTATGAATCGCTGCTGCATTGGTTCCGTCTGAATCTATTTTATTAGAACATCGCGAAACAAAAGATCTATGATTTATAAAATACATATTGTTCTTCAAGTATTATATAAATTTCTTACTTTAAAAGTGATTTACAACTAAAAAAAATTAAGTTTCTCAGAAAAACGGAAAGACTATTTTTCAACTTGACAGAAAATTATTAACTAGTCAAACAATATCGATAAAAAGAATATATTTTTAACATGAGCAAATGTTATTTTCATTTCACAATCCTCAAAAAAACCACCTTTCTTCAGTTGTGGCGATTTTTTTTATGAAGTTAAGTTTATTTTTTATGCTTGTCAGGATAATGTTTATATAACTCATTTATGATAATGATTAAAAAAAATTGCGTTTTTCGAGTAGTTACTTTTGAAGTTAATGAACGATATATGTCGCGATGTCCCCTATCTCATGGTACACTGTTAAATCTATAGTGTCAAATTTAACTTAGTGTGAGTCGCCACTATTGCTTCTACTCAATCATATCGTCATTTTATACTAAAACAATGGTTATATTTGACACTATACAGTGTCAATTTGACACTATATAGTATCAAATTGACACGATATAGTGTCAAATTTAATTATCGTATTAGTAAAAAATAATGATATATCTAGTAGGAGCAGTGGCGACTCACGTTGAGTTAAATTTGACATTATAGATTTAACGGTGTAGAAGGCACGAGAAAGATTAAAACAGCACAAAGAGAATGAATATTTCCAACGATATTTCAGATAATTATATTAGAATATAACTGAGTTATACAGATCGCTAAGAGACATGCTCAACAGGTACAAAGGAAACTCTGTTATTATTTAATAGAACGGTTTGATACATCAGATATATTACCACTGTCTGACCGCGATCGGTTTTCACTACTGATTGAGCTGGTAAACACCAACCATTTGGTACGCGCGGTCTAGGAAAGATCGACGCAACGTGAACCTAGTGATTGTCTCGCTTGTTATTTTTTTATGGCTGAAAAACTCTATTGTAAAGAGAAAAGAAAAACTGTGTTTGTTAAGAAACAGTCGATAGCAATGTTTATATCGAAATAACTCGCCTGATTTTTTATTTCAGAATCTTAGGACCTCTGTAGGAAAAAGCTATTATATGCTTATGGTGTACTTAAAATTTTATTTACATTTAACAATCAGTATGAAATTATAACATAAATTTTTATTTTGATGATTGTGTTTAATATTAATTGTGAACAGATATTCTTTAATTTTTTATTTTTTTCTAACTTTTTTTTCTAAACTTAGAATCTTCATATATAGGAAGATAATTACTTTTTTAAGATGTTACAAAGAATCAATTAATTTAGTCTAAATATATCTTGTTGTCAATTATTTTAAGAGAAAAGTACAGAAAGTTTAGGTAACGGTTAATCTCGTATTCCATGGTAAAATTAAGATGGTTATAATTAAAAGTTTCTAATATTAATGTGATAGTATCTAATTAATATTAGAAACTTTTAATAACCATTATGACCGTCTTAATTTTATCGTAGAATTTATCGTAGAACGAGGTTAACCGTTGTTTAAACTTTCTGGAGTTTTCTTTCAAAATAAGTGATAACAAGATACATTTACAGGTTTTATAAGGAAATCTTTTCGGGTTAGCACATTTTTTCGTGAACATTACGCATTACCTGACACTCGTAAAGACCCGCATCTTCGTGATTGACGTTTTTAATCAATAGATTCCAGCCAGGACCGTTTGAGACAACGAAACGCATGTCTATAGAATGTGTACTCCTACCCACTGTAAGCAGTTGTCTGTCTTTTCTCCTGATCCACGTTACCTAAAATATGAATTTTATTTATCAATTCGTTGTTACCATTTGTTTTATTAAACATTTCGAGTTAAATTATATCAAGTGCATAAAAGATACATTAATCCTCCGGAGCTAAAAAATCTGCAACACAATTACTGACGCTGAGTCCGAGGCTCCTTTAATTTATGTTAATTAAAAAGCATTAATTAAGGAGCAAAAATGATATAAGTCGTATCTGTAAAAAAGAATGAATATTAAATATATTTTAATAAGAATAATGCAAATTTGTGTAGCTGTGAAATAAAGAAAATTGAATCAATTGTTTAACAAATTTTTAACATTTTCGACAAAGAAATTTATAATTGAGCGAAAGTTTAATAGATCTACAATCAGTTCCAGAGGATTAAGTAAGCTTTTACTTTAGCAAATGTCTAATTATTATACTATAAAGAATAATTTTATTTGTAAGTTGTGCCTTTATTTTACGTATATATAAATATACGCTTGATAATGGGTTCCAAAATTACTCATTATAATTGTTATAATATTTTACATGTAATTTTTACAGTGCAGATTATACAGATGAATATCAAATAACATATGAATACGTGCAGGAAATATATAATGAACATTTATGATGTTCTTTTCTTTATGCGTACATGCATTATTACTTATTCTAATACGCTATATTATATGCGCAGTTTTACAAACCACCCCAGATTTTACCGGGTCAGTCGATTATCATATTCATAAAACACAGCATCTCGCATTCCTTACGAATTTCAGTCATATTATTCCGTCTTTTAGTTATTAAACAAGGGACATAGAGCTGCGAATTACATTCAAAATAAAATAAATAAAACAAAGTAAAATTCTAGAGACGCCCGCAATCTTTTTGCATTATTTATTCGCAATGCCGGTAAAGTACGACCGCCTTTGCCGAAACGACCTAGATCCGTATGTATTACTTTGCTGGCACTCGATTAAATTTTCAACCCCGCGATGCTCCCGCAAGCAATAGGAACAGAAGTATCTGCTTGACAGATCTTCTGAAATATCCGGCGCGATGCTTTGCTAGAAATATATTGCGTGAGTCTCGCTCTGTTGACTTCAAAGATAGACATCGACGGTTATTTATGGAAAATGTCACCAAGATAGAAATAGATCTTCCGCAGAATCTCAAGATATTCTTATGCGTCAGCGAGAAAGTCCCTCCGTTGCGAATTTATATTTATCGCAGATATTTTATTCAATCTCTGAATCGTTAGGTACTATTCGTGCCGTACAATAAAATATCGCATTATATGTTGTACCTTATGTAAGAGAATACTTTTGAGTTCTTCTTTACGTTACGGTTATCTCGCACCCATTGTCGCTAGGAGGAAGCTGTGAATTATTTTAAAAATTGAATTCAACAACACCGTTTCCTTTTTCATGCAAAGAGAATGAAATTTTTATGGGAAGATTGTGGGTCTGGTACGAAATGCTCAATTTTTTACGCCAGTCCCTTGCCTCCCTCGTAGCGCAATCTCCTCACCTTCGCCAACTTTTGCGCATCTTATATCAGTGCAGAAGATGCATATCCATTGTCATGCGACTGACGTTGCACGATGATGAGCGACTTTGCGTTTAATGTTTGTATTTTGTGGCACAAATTCTAGAAGTAATGGCCCAACTTTTGGCTGATATTGAGGGATGGGGAATTGGCGGGCGTACAACTTTGAAGATATTTGGCGACGTCATACATTAGATTATCATGTACGCCGCGCTGTTTATTAGATGACAGCGACCGAGTTCGAGATATGTTATTGACGTTAATCGAAGCTGGTTGTTATATTAACATAATAAAACGTTCTTGTTTTCTTATAAATAAAAGAATACATATAATAAAAAAATATAGTTGTTAAACTTAATGAGTATAAATTTGTAATACCTATATTTTGATACAAATTTGAATACAAATATATTATGGATGAATGAATCTCTATTATTTGTCTTACAATTAGATATTATTAATTACGTTTAGCGATAATAAAATGGAGAATGTAAATTACATTTATATAGTTTAATGTAAATGAATTATTATCATTTATTATAAAATTACCATTCACAAATATTAAAAAATGTGCCTGTGTGTTTTTTATTTGTTGATGCAATAATTATAGATAATTTTTTTTATAAAATTTGTTTAATATATTAATATAAGGTAAATATGTGTATGATAGCCATATGGAAAAGATGACCATATAGGCTATAATTTCTTCAATAATTGCTAAATAGTGCATTTTTGTAGTCATTCTCAAAGATAATCAATATTTATAGTCATTTATGAGCATACACTTCGAAATAACAATATTGTGAATATTATGTATTATTTTACTTTTGAATGCCTGCAAAATTTTGCATGTATCCATTAAAAGCTGCTATAACGTCAAATAAATTACAGTTTAGTTGTTGTAATCAACATTTATGTAGAACGAAGGCAAATTGTATTTTTTCTATTATGTTATTTATAATTTTATTATTCTTTATATTATTACATCGGAACTGAAGATTTTTATATTATTCTTTATACGATTTATTTTTAAACCTTGTATTATTAGATTTAACTTTTGCAAAATAAAATAACATTACAGTTTTGACTGAATATTAAAGAATTTCAAATATATCTACAGAAAGTAGACATTTACAAATCGCGGGAAGAATTACTAACGCCGTTTTTCGGAGATGCGAAGTTTCCGGCCGTATTTCGATTTGCCAATTCTGATGAAATTAAGCGGATTCGGCGATTACGAGTGGCACGCGCATTGAAGCGAATTACCGGCGGGATGTTTCAATAATAGGGGCAAATTCAATATTGACGGGCGTAGAATAAATAATTCGCGAATAACGAGTGGCAGTGACGCATTCGCGCGCCCATTGTCGTCGGTGTGGAAAAAGCTGCGCGTGGAAGCGAGATTACGAAGTTTTGGAAAATCCTCGCTCGCACGCTCGAGACCCTTTCATTACGATCTTTCATTAAAAACCCCTTTCGGTATGCGTGTCGAACACGTTGTAATTCATCGCCTCGTTCCTCCTTCATACTTTCTATCGCCCCTTTTTCCCTTCCATTGCGCTCTGTCATTAATTGTCGACGACTGCGCTTCTGATATCTTTTTGAAATACGAACGCGGTGCTTTTAATTGCATTATTATCTCTCTTTAACGTGAATAAAATTTGACTGAATATTCACTGGGAATTGAGTTAAAATGAAGGACTGTCAAGAATAATTGTTACGTTGATGTGTGAATATGAAATATTTATAATTTTTTCATTTGATGATTCTTATTTCGACGGAAATTTAAGGCAATTCTTAACAAAGATTTATTTTCGCAGAAGAACGTGTCAAAATACTCGCATATCCGAATGGAGCAGGATATGTCCGGATACCATTGCCGCTGTATTATAAAAAATTACTCATTGTTTATTTCGTATTTGATGTTAAAAACTATTATGTTACAAATTATTTCCGTATCTGAATTCAAGAATTGTTATTTTGCCACTGTTATAGAACGAAATTCATACATTCTTTTTTTTACGTGTCGCTTACTCGCGTGTGCGTGATTAAAAACTTGCCTTTGTAACGCAAATCAGCAACTGAAAATACTTTTCGCATAGCGTATGCATTACACGCGCCGACGGAAAAAAATAACAATAAATGCGTGTTCCAAACACGTTCGAACAAAAACGCACAGAGACGAATAGGCCGTAGAATTAATTCTCGATATATCTCGGCTTTGGATCACGAACGTAATGGCCAATGAATAGCTCGTTATCTTCTCTTCTTCCATACATATTGTTTATCGGTATCACATACTCATGGTCTGTCCGAACTTGCAACTATCACGCTTCGTATAATAATCTTGTTTGTACAAGTATTTTTATTGATATTTTAAAATTGTTCCAGAATTGTATTTGCTTAAAAATCTAAATCGAATATGGCGTTGTTTCTTTCAAAATGTGAGGTTGATTTTTTCATTAGCAAATATATGCAGTATAATGTTTTAATAACAAGTGCACTGTTAAATCTATAGTGTCAAATTCAACTTAATTTGAGTTATCACTGCTCTTACTCAATATATCGTTATTTTATACTAAAATAATGGATAATGTGTTTTATTCGCTCATTAAATTTTGAATAGCTTTCTCTTTCCCGTCGATACGAGAATTTACGAGCAATTCTTCCGTATTTGTGAAAGACGTGTATATCCTGTGAAGAGTGCACTCTCATCGTATACGTGACGGAGCATCGAGGGTGGCTGCGGGGCATCAGCCCTTCACATGTCACAACGCGCGAGTGTTATCGCGCAAAATGACACGTCCGTCCCGAACGGTATAACAGCCGGATGCGGGTTGGACGCGGGAAGACAGGACGAACCACGAGAACGAGGCTCTGGTCGATGGTGACATGAATAAAAGATCAAGTGTGCGTTTCTCGAGCTACTTTTCACAGACCGTCTATATTGACCGTCTATCTTGATGTTCACTTCTCGATATCGCTTCTCGAACCGCTGTTCGTCGTAATTAACCCTTTGAGCGCTTTTTCAATTGTTTTTAGATCTTCGTGTTCGAAAGTACGGTGTCGATGAATATACAAGATTAAAATAAGACATTTGCACTTTCTTCCGTTTGCTCGACTATTTGACTTTCGGAATTGAATAAAAATTTATTTGAACATCACTTCTCTTTCATTAAAAGATGTAACTTTTAACACGAAAATCTTCAAACTTAAATTTTATTAAGGCAAAATTTAGATGTAGAGATAATTCGTTTATTTTTCCGCAGTTATAAAAGTTTGATTTTCCAAAGAATTTATTAATTTTTAAAATGTTATAATTTAAAGCCGTTGACATAAAGATAATTAAATTATTAATTATATTACTTTATATATTATTAGAACAAAGTACATATTTTTTAATAAAATATAGAAAAATTTTACTAGACTGTCTTTAAATAGAAATAATAGAATTATAACTTTTAGTAATATTGAGCGTCATGAAGTTTTCCATTTAAATTCTGTACATTTTTTACTCTCAATATGTGTTTATCGGCTATATATGTGCTAGTACAAGTTGTTTTATTACATTATATTAAGCGCCAAAGGTTAATGATGTCAGTAATAAACAATAGTGCTCCATAACACTACGTTCTCGCGCAAGGGTCACGTTGCAACGTCAACGTAATTAACCCTTCCTCATACGTTATAAGCGTAGGTGAAAACGTTCGTGTTTACATCAATAAACCCAACATTGTATAATATTTTATTTTTACTTATTTTAATTATTTTTTCCATTAGTAGAGAAAACTGTCAATTTTATTCATCGGTTTTTTTTCTAGAAACGGTTTTAAATAATTTTGGGACAAAAGTATTTTTGTGAATACTCGAATGGTTTCTTAATCCTAGAACTCTCTCTCTCTCTCTCTACACACGTAAATCTATGAAATTAGTAAAATTAGTAAAATTTAGTAAAATTTTCAAATCGTTAACTTCTTTTGAAAGTTCTTTTTTATACAATTTTGCATCTTGTATTTTATCAACAAACTTGAATTTTGATTTTATAGTCATATATCCTTTGATGTCTTGACGTTTTTCTGGAAAAAAATTGGTAGAGAAATATACAATTTTTTCAGAGTTATGTGTAAAAATATTTGGTTGAATCTAAAAGGTCTAATGTTGTAGTTCGTGTATATAAAAACAACGCGTAGTTTCAGAGAGAATCATATTGAGTTGATTAAAGAATTGGTCAGTACAAAATATATTCCATTATGACTATGAAATAATTTTTATTAAAGGAGACCATCAATTTTGCTGGT
Source organism: Mycetomoellerius zeteki (assembly GCF_001594055.1). Lineage (NCBI taxonomy): Eukaryota > Metazoa > Arthropoda > Insecta > Hymenoptera > Formicidae > Mycetomoellerius > Mycetomoellerius zeteki. The sequence continues at coordinate 767,201 of NW_017257198.1, forward strand.
CGGCGAATTCATGATTTTATGAATGAGCGAGAGCTCCGTATGATTGCGCAGCTTTTATAACGCGTTAAGCGAAGGGCCGCGTGGACGTCAGTCGTTTAATTAAAGGTACTCGCGGAATAACGAAAGGCGTTTGCCAGCAGCGAGGCATTTTAGTGGCCATAAATTTCCAGCGCAGTCACATAACTGGACAAAACGTATGTCGTAACAAGAACCGGACGCTCGTGTTCGACTAGAGAGAATGCAATTATAAAGCCTCGTGCATGTTACCCTCGTACCGACTACTCGTTAAAAGGGCGGTAGATTTTATTTTTAAGATTACCTGCCAACAAAGTTCTGATTCGCTCGCGAGATGATGGCTATTCCGTCCTGATTTACCTTGAAAGAATAAATTATATCGCGTGGTTTGTGTACGACTTATTTTGGCCGAGAATACGAACGGATTTCAAACTCTTAATGCATAGAAAGAACACTTTTGATGACGTATCTAAAAATTTAGTTAATATTAGAGGCAGATCTGGAAATAATATTGTTGGATCGTCGAAATAATTTATATAAGCTGTTCAGACGTAATCAGAAATACTGCACGAAGTTTTGACATTCAAGCAATCAGCACTGAAAAAGAAGTGTTTAATTTTAAGATATTAAAATGTTTTATTCTCCATTTTTTAAACACTTAAAGATGTTTTAGTTTAAAACTTTTTCAATAGACAAAACATCTTTAAGTGTTTAAAAAATAGGGACAAGAATAAAACATATTTCCTTTTACAGTGAGCTTGAACGTTCTACATAGTTATCTTGATGACGTAGTAAAATAATTTTCTGATCTATATATCTAGCTAAATATCTTTCAGGAGAAACTTTTTTTTTTGAAAGTGACTTTTTTATCAATTTTGACAGTGGTAGTCGAATCTTAGAATATAGTGGGATCTCCAGCAGGAGGGCCGTCAATTTCCAACACTAGTCGAAAAGCGGCAACCGTGAGATTGCAACACGAGAAATGGCGAGAAAGAAGCCTATTCACAAAATCTTTAGCGTAGCGCGCGTCAGACTGGAAAGAAAATAATCTTTCTTCGGCGCAGACGAGACCACTATTAATCACGGCTTTCTTTGCACGTGTGAACGCGCCGCGCCGTGCCGCGCTGCGTTTAATTAATGTCCCCTCGAAAGAATAGTTTCCAATCGGCGAGAAATTTATTGGCCCTCGACCGTCGTCTACATTCGGCCTACAATGGCTCCCAGGCCACTTTTCTCCCTATTTTATTTATTCCGTCGTATCTCGCGAGGATGTTTCCTCAACGGAATAAACTTTGAAAATTTGGACGAGAGGCGTGTTCGACTTCGTGTCCCTTGGTCGTTTCTCCACTTTTAACTTTGTTCCTAGAGTTGTGCGAAACAAAAAGGAATTGCCTTAGCAAATAGAAAAAAAATAAGAATACAAAAGTCATAATACATTACAAGTAGCGTAAAATGCCACTGTTTGCGAATATTTTATTTTTTAAATCTAATCTGAGAAAAGAGATAGAAATTTGTTAAGTTACTTTATTAAAATTTCTATTTTATCGAACACATTAAAAAAGATTAACTAAAATAAAGAGGATGATGAGAGTTAACGATGTAAATAATTTACAAAATTTTGCTGGATATAATTATATAATTTTTACGCATTATTTACCACGTTACGACTCTCAATTGCCCTTTTATTTTCGTTACTTTGTTTTTAATTTTCGAGAATATTTCTATTTATTTTTTATTTATTATACAGAAATTTTATGATATAATTATACTTATTATTATATCAATTAAATTATCATACAAAAAGTGTAAACATTGATAAGATCTTAGGATTATTTTATTTTAAAGATTATTCTATTTTATAAGAAATATTTTAATAAAAAAATGTAATTATAAGCCCGTCATATAAAATTTAATTTTAATCAACTCGCATTCTGTCTTCAATTACATATTATATTTATATGATGAATGTACTTTCACAAATTATATTTTTAGCACTAATTTTGAAACTCGCAAATGCCAATACCGAATAGCACGATCAACATTCTGGTTATAATAAAATATTTTCATGAGTTACAGTTACTATTTTACGCACAACTTCATCTTTTTCCCTCTTTGTTTTATCTCACATTTCCCCATTCTTGATTATTTCCACAGTTTCGAGCACACCTTTCGAGCCTTCACCGCGTGTGAAGGTTTTGTTCGATTTTCGCTCTTTAGAGCAACTTCGGAATTAAACTATTCCATTCGGTTTGAACAACAGTCGAAAGGCTCGCGTAGAACGAACCGATTGCGTTCCGGCAGAGTCGATCGTGTAGCGCGAATTCCAGCTAGTTTCTCACGTTCGAGCGTCATTAACAGCAAATTAATAGGCAACGTGAACACGACACGCCGTACCTACATTATTGGTATACGCAATGTGTCACGCCGCTGGTTTATAGTCGTTATTCCATCGCTTTACATTCGAGTGCACTTCTCGCAGCTTTAATCAAACCTCGTAGGGTCTATTCAGTCCAAACGCCGAGTATTCTTGACATCAATCGAAATAATTGTAATAGAGAGATAAGCATATTATTAGTAGAAATTTTAATATATTTTCTGATAATAGTAATAATAAAAGAAAATTTTAAAATCTGTATTAATTTAATGGTCATTTTGAAATCGCTAGATATCATAGTCTTCTTTAGTGTTAATTATGCTCTTAATTAAATATAACAATTATTTGATATTATTTTTCAGCAGTCTTATTTTAAATTCTTGATTGACAAACTCACATTTACAGCTTATACTCTATTATTTCTTTTGTATTTTATTAATTTTAATTGTTTAGAGTTTAAATAATATAATCAAAACTATTGGCACCTTTTTTTTATTTCTTTTGACAATTTTAGTTAATTGTTAAATTTTTGAAGAATTTTATTTAAAAAGATAATTTAAAAAAATAATTTCAGAAAAATGTATTTTAAATTGGTGAATAAAATCTGTCGTTTGAGTTAAGCGACGACGAGTGTGGAACGTTCAGTATAATCTGCAATGTAATCCGCTTTGAAATCTTTTTACACGTCACACTCCAGTGGGTAATTTGGCACTATACGTGTTTCGCGTTCGACTGACGGGCACGTTCCATTTGTCTATTCAGAAGGAAAATGGCGCGGCACGTGGGAAGCCGGATCGCTTCATCCCATAGTCCGTCTGGATTTAGTTTCAGCGGTAGGCATCGCGGGTCTGACATTCACCCGATGATCGGAGTTCACACACTCGCGCACGCTCGTTTGTCTTGTTACCGCAGATTCGAGCATTTGATTCTCCGTCCCGAATTAACCAGTGTTTCGAATGCTGTCCGACACTGTTGTTTCAGTTTGTCAGTTGATTATCTACGCTTCCGACAGATGAACGCCATTGTATTTATATTGCAGCGTAAAAACGATGAATGGTTCTTTCTTCAAGAGAACATTTGAAAGAACGTTGCCTCCTTATTATACTTCAAAAGTGGCGTAACTAGAAAAATGTGATTTCCGAGTTATTGCCTTGAATAAGTTGAGTAAACATTATTCTATTAATCATCAAAAGTGAATTACATATTTTATATATGTCGATGATTGTATTAATATAGTATAGCAAATAAAATAGAACGAAGGTAAAATAATAATTTCAAATATTAACTTCATAAAAAATCGTCAAAACGTCACAACTCGGAAAGAGCGTTTTTTAAAAGAATTGTATGAAATGAAAATAAAAATTTTTTAAGAATAGAGGATATCAGGAATAAGTGGGTACCTTTTTTCAATTGCAACTTTCAATAACAAAATAAACGATTTTAATCAAATGATTAGCGATTTTATATAGTGATTATAAGACTACAAGATGGCAGTAAAAAGTTTTGGTGTTTGCAACTTTATTTCATCCATATACACAAAAGATGATGCGATCTCGGAAAATGAAATCTCAAGAATTACTTTTGACTATCGAAAACACGTTTGACTATCTAAACAAAACAACGCGGCACCTAAACTAACCAAACTTCGTTGGGTAAAGAAGATACACGAGATGCTATTTATAATATAAATTGGGAACTCATAAGATATATTTTTGCCACTCAAAATTCAAATGCCAGCTTAGTCCCGGTCTCCCCCTATATTTTTTTGGTATTATTTGATTAACCAATAATTTTCTATCCAATGGAAAAACTTTTTCCTGGTACACTTAATTTTTTAACTGTTAAAGTATCACTGTTAAAATAAAGAATGTGTATTCACAGCGCAATTTCATGTTTTTCCACAAAATTAAAGAAACTTTGTACAAAATAATATTGCTGATAAAATATAAATTTGTATAATTCTGTGCGAGAAATAATTTAAATCGCGAAGTGATTTATAGAAAATTATTTTAAAGAATCTTCTTTTAAATTTCATCATTTTGAATCGTAATTCAATGAAAAAGAATCGTAGCTCAATTTCTAAAAGAGCATTTTAAAGAGACTTCGGAAGGTCTCGAGCAAAGTTAAAACTACCTTTTTCTCCAATTTCGTGCATGATCTCAAAGTTTAAATCTTTTTGGTGAATTTGCAATGATCAATTTGGAAATGATGTCACTTGAAGCAGAAATATTAATATATGAGAAAAATGTTTGATATGATTTGAAAACAGAATTTGTTATAGATTTTAAAATACGTTTTGAAAATATATCTTTCTGTCGATGTTTGATGTGGCTCTTCAATCTTGAGCAATGTATGTATAAATCCCGGTAAATAGACCAAAATGATTTTTCAACGAGATATTTTCATCGCATTAACCGAATCTGTAGTGAAAGTCCGTGTAAAGAGTAGGTAAAAAGAGAAAAAGAAATCGAGGTCGAGGAGTATTTTTCGTGATGTCAGCATATTCGAACGGAGATGAATCCCGATAAATTCTGTCTACTTTTCATCGGTATAACTGAAGCCACGTCGAACATTTCTATCGTGCCTCTTACGATTAGTTGCACACGCGTGTATATAGTCGTGATACGAGGATACGGTGTGTGATCATGTGCGAATGGGCGGATGCACATGAGAAATTCGTAGGCATTATATTTGGCCGATGTGTCGCGTGTAAATTTCGCGGCAGTCGGCAATATGTATGAATATTTCGGAAATCGGTACACGCGCGCCCGAAATCCGCGCGGAAATCCCGACGGAATGCGGAAACTTCTCCAATTTTCTGGCTGGCGTAGCAAATAGTCCCTGGAACGCGCAATACTAAGTTTGCCACTGCAATATAGCGAACTTCCGTATGCTTTTTTCGCGGCCGCTAATGAGAAAGATATACGTAATTTTCTCGATTGTTACCCATTTGTTACTAAAAAGAAGTATAACTGTAACGGTAATTGTAATGTTACTTTCCAATCCTGATTTTTTCTCAAAATTAAGATCGCAAAAAAGTGTAGGGGAAAGTGGGTGAATTGTGCGCACCTATAAGGAAAATTTATTGTCCTGGAATGATTTTCCAAGTTCAAAGCGATATAAGTATGGAAATAGAAAGTATAAACATTCTTCTATCATTACGTATTCTTATATCGAATCAGATTTTCATTCAATAAGGTTACATTTTGCAGAAAGGAAAAAACTGAAAAGCGAAAAAATTTCTCGCGCGTCGGTAATTGTGTGCATGAGTTGAATAACTGTGCGCAAAGCAAAAGTCATAGGAAATGAATGAATTATGGAATGTTGACAAAGAAATCAGAAAATATATTTATTATATTGCAATATAAATATATATTAAATATATTTTAAATATATATTATATATATTAAGCAAAAATACAAAACTAATATAATAATAATACACATAGACTTTGGCAAAATAAAATGGGAAAATAAAATAATAATGCAAAGAAAAAACGAAAAAAATTAGTGCTTGTCATATAGTATACGGAAGATGGGTAATTGTTTGCGCATTTCAAAACGCTTGCGCACAGTCCGCCGCGATCTGACTCGATATGAAATACGATTACTTTAACATTTCTTAACCAAATTTAATAAATAACAGCTCAAAAAACGCACATAATAACATACTTTAATAACGTACGCAACTTTAAACAAACAAATTAAAAATACGAATTTATCACCTTATTTTCTGAATTCTAAAATAACAAGAAAAGATGTGATTTCACTTTTTTGTATTTCTCTGGTTAGCAACGTATTTACGTCGTATCTTTTGTAGTTATATCTTAAGAGGACGACCTCTTGCGTAAAAATTTCATCACAGTGATGTCTTCATCCATTGGAAAAGTATCAAACCAGGATGCGCACAATTACCCGCTGCGCACAGTTCCCCCACTTTCCCCTATTTGTTATTATATTTGTGGATACTATAAAAGATGAGAAAAATCTCTTCTAGAATTTTTTTTTCTCTCAAACGAATGACAATAAAAGTATGAAAGCAGTATTCTAAAATTTTCCAGCATAGCTCTTCTTGAAGCTCTCGTTAGATCATGTAATTTTATCATTTCAGTGCAAGTTTGGAATAATTTTATGGCGGTTGATAATCTCGTAATTCTGTAATATGAGGTGCAAATTGTGTCAGCGTAGCATGCATTTGAAGCAAAAAGAAAACATTTATTGGGATTGTTACCCAGTTATCTCTCACGAGCTTGTTAAAACGTACGCTATTATGAATTTTGAAACAAAATCCCTGTAATTCCACAGTATCGCTTATTTAAAATTATAGTTAATAATGCGAAATATAATTACCCTGCTTTATCTGCGCGCATTTTTTATGAAAATGTCGTTATTTTCATTAAAAATGTATTTACATGTTGCAGAAGCTAATGAATAATGGAGCTTAACAAATCATCCCTAATTAGCGGGAGTGTGTCGAATTTTCAATAAACAGATAAATTCTGCGGATAATTTCTTCGCTTCGCGAGATACAACAGGAATTGGTCATATTTATATAATCTCTTTATGTGAGCGAAAGTTTAATGATACAAGAGATGAAAGAAATAATACACGGTCACGTGTGCACTTTATAAGTACCTATACTTGCATATATACATATATGTATACATATATGGAGGTTTTATTCTCGCAGCTTATAAAAAGGTGCATTTTGCATGAGCGTTCATTGATTGGCTGACCTAATTACAAATTAATTTCTATTCCATGACGTAGATCCGGTTTGCAAAATTAATAGGACAATTAATTTTTAAAAGCAGTTTTTCTATATTTAATGTGAATGGCGACAAAATAAAAATGCAGATAATTATTGTGTTATTATGCATAATTTATTATCGATTTTGATTATTTAGGTTTCACGATTTTAAATATTAAAGTGATTTTATTATGGTCGCGGAACTTTTTTTTATTTTGATAAGGAACTGTAGAACTAATAAAAAGTACTACTGAAATATTATTTTTTCATATGAATAAAATAGCGTGCTAACTTCACAGAGTTATTTAAATTTGAAAATTTCTCATTCTTATTTATGATATGGATGGCGTTTCTCTCCCGTAAAGATAATTGGTTTTCAATAATGATATTGCAGCACTTTGCGACTCAAGTTGAATCGACGAGTTTCGGCGGAAAAATGAATCTATCATGACACGCTTACAAAATCGTAAAAAAAGTCTGTAACGCTCAGTTACTCTCGGGAGATCTCATCGTAGTTTAAGAGACCTTTACTATCTTGACAAGTTGACGAGGGGACAGGGAGGGAAGCAATAAATGAGAACGTTCGCGTTTATTCGTCTGAAAAACAATGGAGATAAACCTGACAGTGAGAGACGCCCACTCCATCGTCATAGGATAAGACGGATATGTACACCGTATGTGTACGTGTGTATGCCCATGTATGGTCCTCTCGGATGGATGCTGGGCATAACGCGTCGATATCACGCCCGTGGTGCACACACGCGTCACGACTGGAAAACATTGAAAGAGCCGCGGTAAATATTTTCACCACAAAACGCGCCACCGGTCCGCGACACTTTCCGGTACATGCCGCATGGTAAATCTCACCGGAAAATTTAGCGGTTGCGAGCGCGACGGGGATTCGAGCGTGCGAGAGAGGTTTCATCTCGCTGCCGGTCGCCACGAGAAAATATCAGTTTTCGACATTGGCCGACATATTAGTGCTGGCGATATTGCCGTTGCGATAAGAAGTAAAAAATATTATTCTTCGGATATCCAATTTACGATCGAGATACATTTTGGCAGTTGGCGGTTGCAATAAACACGACATCGGAGGTGCACGACGCCAGGGAGCACGCTTACTGCAATAATTCGCGAGAGTCGGAAGTGGTTTCGTAAAATGGCGAAGATTAAATTGTCAGTACGGTTGATATCAGGTTATAATATCAATAATTCACATAATTACAATATTAACTCTTTTTAAATGTAATTAAATTGTCAATATAATTGATGTGTTAATATTAGATATCAACAATTCGCATAATTATGCTATTAACTCTTTTTTAAATATATTAAATGTGTATATATATATATATAAATAAATATCTATACTTTAATGTATAATTAATCCTATGGAGGTCAGATGTGACACATCCTACAGCTTCATACATTTTACATGTGCTGTTTAACAGAGAAAAAAGTTTTATGATATTGGGTGCTTTTCATTTAGGCCCAACTCTTAATTAAGATCGAGATTCAACTTGTTTCTCATCTCTTTTCAATTCTAGAGAATTGGAAAGAGATAATGAATAAGTTAAACCTCAATTAAGAGTTAAGTGAAACTATGAGTTGTGAAATTGGGCCTTAAGTGATATAAATCAGCACAAACATTATTCTATCTTTCCTGACATTCAGAGAATAACAAAGATAGAATGACAATTGTGTAGACTTGTGTCACCAAATGGGAAAAGATTCGTTCTGTTTCATGCATGGTATGCATCCTATATCATTTTATTCTTATTATTTGCCGAATATTAAAGAAAAATAAAATGATATATCATGCGCATCATGCATAAAACAGAATGCACCCAAAGTATACAATGTTTCTTTAGAAATAGTGTAAAGCCGTAAAGGAAAATTAAAAAATGTTAGTATTTGGTTACAGAAGTAATACTGCATCTGTCTATCAACATACACATACACACATAAGGCCCGTTCTTTTTAGCTAAACTTTTGCATCAGTTGATCTTTCTTCCTCTTCTTTCTTCCTGGAGAGAAAAGGAAAAAAGATGAATTGGTGTAAAAGTTAGAAAGAATAGGCCTATATATAAAACTTGAAAATAAAAAAATAGATCAGCAGTTTTGGTGAAACCAGATAAATTGGACTGAAGTAAACTTTACTTTTACCCAGTCGCCAGCTGATGAGTCCGGCTTGCACGTGGTATTGACTTTCTGGCCCGATCTTGACTGCACTATAACTTGGGCAGCCCTCAACGCAAGGTACTTGGTAAACTTCTCCAGATCCTTCTTGTCTTGCATGCTTAGCTGTGCTGACATTTTATACCGCTGCAATTATAACCGCGGCACCAGAGGTGTTCCTCGAACACATGAGAACGGAAAATACGTACGTCGCAGCATCGTAACGAAACAGATGCATCGCATCCTCGGACACGTGTAACCGTGTCTCTCTCTTTTTCTCTCACATACACGGTAAAAGTCAAGATTGCAAATGCTTATATGCGCCCGATGCGCGCTCGATGCACTTGGAGTTCTTCACACGGACTTCGGAATTCGTAAGCAGACTTGAGCGCACGCACGATACGCTTTCTCGGAAAGTTCATGGATAAAATCGACATCGTCGCTGCGTGCGATCACACTGATCACACGACAGATGATGTCCCTTCGAAAACCGAATGTTGGTCTACGTCATGAATATTGTTTTATCAGAACAGATTGACAATTTGAAAAATTTGAATTCACTTGCGAAAAAGAATCAAAATACATAAGAATATGCCAACGAGATTTACCGTCTTCCTATTTTTACAATATACTACAAAGTATCAATCGATTGAAAGAATACTGTCGTTGCTGAACGCATGGTATATAAGAATCTAAGATTGGCTGCGTTAACAGAGAAAACTAATCAATTAGGGCGTGTTCACATCTTGACGGAAAAGCAGAAAGCGGAAAAGCCGCAGCCAATCAGAACTCGCGCTGGTATTCGACGATGGG
>NW_017257198.1:777713-778607 GCF_001594055.1 Mycetomoellerius zeteki
AATGAAGTGGATTCACAATTACACTTGTACCGTCCGCAGTCGACAATTTTCTCGCGGAACTACTTGTATCCAACTCGTCATCGTTTTCATTATTTGTGAACCGATTTCCATGAAATTTGCGTTTACGCGGCTTTGAAGTTCAATGACTGGTCGATTTTGTTCCTTTTGGATAACTTTTCATTATGCTCTCACGATATAAACACGCCGATAATCGGAGAAATACTGACCGTTGGCACGAGAAGCAGCAACGCAGAAACACATTCACAGAAACCTTTTACGTATACTTCTGTTTGTATACAGCGTGATATAGTGTAACTTGACACTACTACAAACTCAACGTAATGTTTTGAAAACTCGTTCGACCTTTTGCAGCTATGATTTTCGAACAATGGGTCGAAGCGCCGAGAAGGCACGAGAAGAGCCCGCTCGTCGCTTACCTGCACTCGGTCCCGTATCTTTCAAAATACTTTAAATTATTCCCTATAACTTTGCGAACATATTCTTGGATAGTTTCTCTATCGATTTATGCAATAAAAAAAATCGATTTTTTTTACTTTCTAAATCGGCGGCTCCCCTTAAGGTACAATTTCATGGAGCGAAGCTTCGCTGGCGAAGTTACTCCCACTCGCCATGAATAAAGAAGCGTTGAACAGACAATCCAAAAAATTGATCAATCAAAAGGTGCTTCGAATTATTTGGCCAATCAAGTGGACCATAGCCAGAGTCAGCGTTGCTTCGCTCATAGTTGGACAGTTTTGAACTTTGAGCGAAGCTTCGCTAGCTAAGCATTTTCGTACGAATCGATGGAGTGGGGGGTTTTCGCCAGCGAAGCTTCGCTGCATGAAATTGGCTGCGTTCAGCAGACTCAACAGTTTTGCAACCGTTTTATGATTG